>NW_028255463.1:0-70000 GCF_964263255.1 Lissotriton vulgaris | reverse complement strand
AGGTCCGGAGTCATCGTTTTTCATCCGAAAATTGATTTTTTGGACTGTACCAAAAATGATTCAAAATGTCAATTGGATCATGCCTCATGTTGAATAACCACTTTTTAAACCCTCACAGTGATCAAAATTGCCATTTTTACAGAGTTTTGCTTACTCAAAAGCTTCAATTTTGACCCGTTTCAGGCACAGAAATGACTTTAAACACACTTATTCTAGTTGACAAAGTCATAATTCACATCCAACAGTAATTTAGAGTCAAAAGATTAAATGTTGAAATTTCATCCATATTGACCATTTTGGGATCGTTCGACAGGTCCGGAGTCGTCGTTTTTCATCCGAAAATTGATTTTTTGGACTGTACCAAAAATGATTCAAAATGTCAATTGGATCATGCCTCATGTTGAATCACCACTTTTTAAACCCACACAGTGACCAAAATTGCCATTTTTACAGAGTTTTACTTACTCAAAAGCTTCCATTTTGACCCGTTTCAGGCACAGAAATGACTTTAAACACACTTATTCTAGTTGACAAAGTCATAATTCACATCCAACAGTAATTTAGAGTCAAAAGATTAAATGTTGAAATTTCATCATTATAGACCATTTTGGTATCGTTCGACAGGTCCGGAGTCATCGTTTTTCATCCGAAAATAGATTTTTTGGACTGTACCAAAAATGATTCAAAATGTCAATTGGATCATGCCTCATGTTGAATAACCACTTTTTAAACCCTCACAGTGACCAAAATTGCCATTTTTACAGAGTTTTGCTTACTCAAAAGCTTCAATTTTGACCCGTTTCAGGCACAGAAATGACTTTAAACACACTTATTTTAGTTGACAAAGTCCTAATTCACATCCAACAGTCATTTAGAGTCAAAAGATTAAATGTTGAAATTTTATCCATATTGACCATTTTGGGATCGTTCGACAGGTCCGGAGTCATCGTTTTTCATCCGAAAATTGATTTTTTGGACTGTACCAAAAATCATTCAAAATGTCAATTGGATCGTGCCTCGTGTTGAATAACCACTTTTTAAACCCTCACAGTGACCAAAATTGCCATTTTTACAGAGTTTTGCTTACTCAAAAGCTTCAATTTTGACCCGTTTCAGGCACAGAAATGACTTTAAACACACTTATTTTAGTTGACAAAGTCCTAATTCACATCCAACAGTAATTTAGAGTCAAAAGATTAAATGTTAAAATTTCATCATTATAGACCATTTTGGGATCGTTCGACAGGTCCGGAGTCATCGTTTTTCATCCGAAAATTGATTTTTTGGACTGTACCAAAAATGATTCAAAATGTCAATTGGATCATGCCTCATGTTGAATAACCACTTTTTAAACCCTCACAGTGACCAAAATTGCCATTTTTACAGAGTTTTGCTTACTCAAAAGCTTCCATTTTGACCCGGTTCAGGCACAGAAATGACTTTAAACACACTTATTCTAGTTGACAAAATCATAATTCACATCCAACAGTTATTTAGAGTCAAAAGATTAAATGTTGAAATTTCATCATTATAGACCATTTTGGGATCGTTCGACAGGTCCGGAGTCATCATTTTTCATCCGAAAATTGATTTTTTGGACTGTACCAAAAATGATTCAAAATGTCAATTGGATCATGCCTCATGTTGAATAACCACTTTTTAAACCCTCACAGTGACCAAAATTGCCATTTTTACAGAGTTTTGCTTACTCAAAAGCTTCAATTTTGACCCGTTTCAGGCACAGAAATGACTTTAAACACACTTATTCTAGTTGACAAAGTCATAATTCACATCCAACTGTAATTTAGAGTCAAAAGATTAAATGTTGAAATTTCATCATTATATACCATTTTGGGATCGTTCGACAGGTCCGGAGTCGTCGTTTTTCATCCGAAAATTGATTTTTTGGACTGTACCAAAAATGATTCAAATTGTCAATTGGATCATGCCTCATGTTGAATAACCACTTTTTAAACCCTCACAGTGACCAAAATTGCCATTTTTACAGAGTTTTGCTTACTCAAAAGCTTCAATTTTGACCCGTTTCAGGCACAGAAATGACTTTAAACACACTTATTCTAGTTGACAAAGTCATAATTCACATCCAACAGTAATTTAGAGTCAAAAGATTAAATGTTGAAATTTCATCCATATTGACCATTTTGGGATCGTTCGACAGGTCCGGAGTCATCATTTTTCATCTGAAAATTGATTTTTTGGACTGTACCAAAAATGATTCAAAATGTCAATTGGATCATGCCTCATGTTGAATAACCACTTTTTAAACCCTCACAGTGACCAAAATTGCCATTTTTACAGAGTTTTGCTAACTCAAAAGCTTCCATTTTGACCCGTTTCAGGCACAGAAATGACTTTAAACACACTTATTCCAGTTGACAAAGTCATAATTCACATCCAACAGTAATTTAGAGTCAAAAGATTAAATGTTGAAATTTCATCATTATAGACCATTTTGGTATCGTTCGACAGGTCCGGAGTCATCGTTTTTCATCCGAAAATAGATTTTTTGGACTGTACCAAAAATGATTCAAAATGTCAATTGGATCATGCCTCATGTTGAATAACCACTTTTTAAACCCTCACAGTGACCAAAATTGCCATTTTTACAGAGTTTTGCTTACTCAAAAGCTTCAATTTTGACCCGTTTCCGGCACAGAAATGACTTTAAACACACTTATTTTAGTTGACAAAGTCCTAATTCACATCCAACAGTCATTTAGAGTCAAAAGATTAAATGTTGAAATTTTATCCATATTGACCATTTTGGGATCGTTCGACAGGTCCGGAGTCATCGTTTTTCATCCGAAAATTGATTTTTTGGACTGTACCAAAAATCATTCAAAATGTCAATTGGATCGTGCCTCGTGTTGAATAACCACTTTTTAAACCCTCACAGTGACCAAAATTGCCATTTTTACAGAGTTTTGCTTACTCAAAAGCTTCAATTTTGACCCGTTTCAGGCACAGAAATGACTTTAAACACACTTATTTTAGTTGACAAAGTCCTAATTCACATCCAACAGTAATTTAGAGTCAAAAGATTAAATGTTAAAATTTCATCATTATAGACCATTTTGGGATCGTTCGACAGGTCCGGAGTCATCGTTTTTCATCCGAAAATTGATTTTTTGGACTGTACCAAAAATGATTCAAAATGTCAATTGGATCATGCCTCATGTTGAATAACCACTTTTTAAACCCTCACAGTGACCAAAATTGCCATTTTTACAGAGTTTTGCTTACTCAAAAGCTTCCATTTTGACCCGGTTCAGGCACAGAAATGACTTTAAACACACTTATTCTAGTTGACAAAATCATAATTCACATCCAACAGTTATTTAGAGTCAAAAGATTAAATGTTGAAATTTCATCATTATAGACCATTTTGGGATCGTATGGCTGAGATACCCGCCACCCCCTCTCAACACAATCCCCGAAAGGAGGGAAACCGGAAACAGTTCTTGAAGTTTTTGGAAGTGGGAGGGAGTGACCCCCCCGGCCGTATTTATTAAACAAAATTAAAAACATTAAACGTTTCATGTTATGTACAATTTCATTACCACATTGCGATGTTTGGCTAACCTTAACATATTCTCTAATACAGAGGTCTCCTAGCCGAACTAGCATCCTACAAAACATTTTCCAGAAATATTGAAATTGTACATCCTAACGTTTAAGGGCCAACGGCAAGGTCATAACCGGTGTCAAGATCCCTAACCAGACTTACCCCTCCCACTTGGGAGGGGCGACCGCACGGAGGCTTACCTCAAGTGCAACTACTATCAATTTCCCTTGACTTGACGGGGGCACTAAAGAACTCGACGCCAGTTAAAGGTCGTTCGAATACTCGTGTGAGGTATCTAGAAGGTATCGTAGACCTCCCCCCAACCCCACACAACTTACCGCATCTGCCGTCGCAGATGTCACTGGCCCCGGGAAATACCACAGGAGGGGGCTGTAACCCCTCCTACACAGGAAGGGGCCTTGACCGCCTTTCCTTTACTTCCGGCGACCCATCCTTAGAAGGGACCGCCTCCCCATTGAGGGGCCAATGGCCACCTCACCCGAGCGCTCCCATCCGTGTTGGGTGACGCCCACTCATAGGGATCTACTAATTAGTGCTCACCGATCATGACCTTACCGCCTACCAAAATAAATACGACAATGCTAATCAAACCTATGAAAACATTGGTCACTACGACCGAAAGAGCATGCTTAAAATTCAACACTAAATCGAATCATTTTTAATCGCAAAACCTACACAACATACACCTTTCTTTATTATAATTAACATCAACATGATACTATCACAAACCTGTAAACGAAACAGAAACATAATTATAAATTAACTTTATTACAAAAACAACTGGCTGTCCTCAGGGGCTGGTGGGTGGGTCAAAATTGGCTCTTGGTTCTGTCCCGAGCTCACGTGTAGCGAGGAGGTGCAGCTTCAGAGCACAAGAACAAGAGGACGTCTTCTGGTCTTGCGTCCCTTTTATCCGTCTTCAGGGCGGGCGAAAACCCGCCCCTGCCTGCCCCGAGGGCGTGGCTGGCTGCGTCAGTGTCTAGGCCAGCCCACTCTAGGGCGGGAAAAAGTGCGCCCCGGCTACGCCGCTTCGGGCATACCAGCCGAGACGCGCCTCCCGCCCAAAAATGGCTTCCCGGGGGGATCGAGGTACTCTGCCATACGTTCGGGGGGACCGAGTGGTCGCCCCTTTCCATTCGACAGGTCCGGAGTCATCGTTTTTCATCCGAAAATTGATTTTTTGGACTGTACCAAAAATGATTCAAAATGTCAATTGGATCATGCCTCATGTTGAATAACCACTTTTTAAACCCTCACAGTGACCAAAATTGCCATTTTTACAGAGTTTTGCTTACTCAAAAGTTTCAATTTTGACCCGTTTCAGGCACAGAAATGACTTTAAACACACTTATTCTAGTTGACAAAGTCATAATTCACATCCAACTGTAATTTAGAGTCAAAAGATTAAATGTTGAAATGTCATCATTATATACCATTTTGGGATCGTTCGACAGGTCCGGAGTCGTCGTTTTTCATCCGAAAATTGATTTTTTGGACTGTACCAAAAATGATTCAAATTGTCAATTGGATCATGCCTCATGTTGAATAACCACTTTTTAAACCCTCACAGTGACCAAAATTGCCATTTTTACAGAGTTTTTCTTACTCAAAAGCTTCAATGTTGACCCGTTTCAGGCACAGAAATGACTTTAAACACACTTATTCTAGTTGACAAAGTCATAATTCACATCCAACAGTCATTTAGAGTCAAAAGATTAAATGTTGAAATTTCATCCATATTGACAATTTTGGGATCGTTCGACAGGTCCGGAGTCATCGTTTTTCATCCGAAAATTGATTTTTTGGACTGTACCAAAAATTATTCAAAATGTCAATTGGATCATGCCTCATGTTGAATAACCACTTTTTAAACCCTCACAGTGACCAAAATTGCCATTTTTACAGAGTTTTGCTAACTCAAAAGCTTCCATTTTGACACGTTTCAGGCACAGAAATGACTTTAAACACACTTATTTCAGTTGACAAAGTCATAATTCACATCCAACAGTAATTTAAAGTCAAAAGATTAAATGTTGAAATTTCATCATTATAGACCATTTTGGTATCGTTCGACAGGTCCGGAGTCATCGTTTTTCATCCGAAAATTGATTTTTTGGACTGTACCAAAAATGATTCAAAATGTCAATTGGATCATGCCTCATGTTGAATAACCACTTTTTAAACCCTCACAGTGACCAAAATTGCCATTTTTACAGAGTTTTGCTTACTCAAAAGCTTCAATTTTGACCCGTTTCAGGCACAGAAATGACTTTAAACACACTTATTCTAGTTGACAAAGTCATAATTCACATCCAACAGTAATTTAGAGTCAAAAGATTAAATGTTGAAATTTCATCATTATAGACCATTTTGGTATCGTTCGACAGGTCCGGAGTCATCGTTTTTCATCCGAAAATTGATTTTTTGGACTGTACCAAAAATGATTCAAAATGTCAATTGGATCATGCCTCATGTTGAATAACCACTTTTTAAACCCTCACAGTGACCAAAATTGCCATTTTTACAGAGTTTTGCTTACTCAAAAGCTTCCATTTTGACCTGTTTCAGGCACATAAATGACTTTAAACACACTTATTCTAGTTGACAAAGTCATAATTCACATCCAACAGTAATTTAGAGTCAAAAGAGTAAATGTTGAAATTTCATCCATATTGAACATTTTGGGATCGTTCGACAGGTCCGGAGTCATCGTTTTTCATCCAAAAATTGATTTTTTGGACTGTACCAAAAATGATTCAAAATGTCAATTGGATCATGCCTCATGTTGAATAACCACTTTTTAAACCCTCACAGTGACCAAAACTGCCGTTTTTACAGAGTTTTGCTTACTCAAAAGCTTCCATTTTGACCCGTTTCTGGCACAGAAATGTCTTTAAACACATTTATTCTAGTTGACAAAGTCATAATTCACATCCAACAGTAATTTAGTGTCAAAAGAGTAAATGTTGAAATTTCATCCATATTGAACATTTTGGGATCGTTCGACAGGTCCGGAGTCATCGTTTTTCATCTGAAAATTGATTTTTTGGACTGTACCAAAAATGATTCAAAATGTCAATTGGATCATGCCTCATGTTGAATAACCACTTTTTAAACCCTCACAGTGACCAAAATTGCCATTTTTACAGAGTTTTGCTAACTCAAAAGCTTCCATTTTGACCCGTTTCAGGCACAGAAATGACTTTAAACACACTTATTCCAGTTGACAAAGTCATAATTCACATCCAACAGTAATTTAGAGTCAAAAGATTAAATGTTGAAATTTCATCATTATAGACCATTTTGGTATCGTTCGACAGGTCCGGAGTCATCGTTTTTCATCCGAAAATAGATTTTTTGGACTGTACCAAAAATGATTCAAAATGTCAATTGGATCATGCCTCATGTTGAATAACCACTTTTTAAACCCTCACAGTGACCAAAATTGCCATTTTTACAGAGTTTTGCTTACTCAAAAGCTTCAATTTTGACCCGTTTCAGGCACAGAAATGACTTTAAACACACTTATTTTAGTTGACAAAGTCCTAATTCACATCCAACAGTAATTTAGAGTCAAAAGATTAAATGTTAAAATTTCATCATTATAGACCATTTTGGGATCGTTCGACAGGTCCGGAGCCATCGTTTTTCATCCGAAAATTGATTTTTTGGACTGTACCAAAAATGATTCAAAATGTCAATTGGATCATGCCTCATGTTGAATAACCACTTTTTAAACCCTCACAGTGACCAAAATTGCCATTTTTACAGAGTTTTGCTTACTCAAAAGCTTCCATTTTGACCCGGTTCAGGCACAGAAATGACTTTAAACACACTTATTCTAGTTGACAAAATCATAATTCACATCCAACAGTTATTTAGAGTCAAAAGATTAAATGTTGAAATTTCATCATTATAGACCATTTTGGGATCGTTCGACAGGTCCGGAGTCATCGTTTTTCATCCGAAAATTGAATTTTTGGACTGTACCAAAAATGATTCAAAATGTCAATTGGATCATGCCTCATGTTGAATAACCACTTTTTAAACCCTCACAGTGACCAAAATTGCCATTTTTACAGAGTTTTGCTTACTCAAAAGCTTCCATTTTGACCCGTTTCAGGCACAGAAATGACTTTAAACACACTTATTCTAGTTGACAAAGTCATAATTCACATCCAACAGTCATTTAGAGTCAAAAGATTAAATGTTAAAATTTCATCATCATAGACCATTTTGGGATCGTTCGACAGGTCCGGAGTCATCGTTTTTCATCCGAAAATTGATTTTTTGGACTGTACCAAAAATCATTCAAAATGTCAATTGGATCGTGCCTCGTGTTGAATAACCACTTTTTAAACCCTCACAGTGACCAAAATTGCCATTTTTACAGAGTTTTGCTTACTCAAAAGCTTCAATTTTGACCCGTTTCAGGCACAGAAATGACTTTAAACACACTTATTTTAGTTGACAAAGTCCTAATTCATATCCAACAGTAATTTAGAGTCAAAAGATTAAATGTTAAAATTTCATCATTATAGACCATTTTGGGATCGTTCGACAGGTCCGGAGTCATCGTTTTTCATCCGAAAATTGATTTTTTGGACTGTACCAAAAATGATTCAAAATGTCAATTGGATCATGCCTCATGTTGAATAACCACTTTTTAAACCCTCACAGTGATCAAAATTGCCATTTTTACAGAGTTTTGCTTACTCAAAAGCTTCAATTTTGACCCGTTTCAGGCACAGAAATGACTTTAAACACACTTATTCTAGTTGACAAAGTCATAATTCACATCCAACAGTAATTTAGAGTCAAAAGATTAAATGTTGAAATTTCATCCATATTGACCATTTTGGGATCGTTCGACAGGTCCGGAGTCGTCGTTTTTCATCCGAAAATTGATTTTTTGGACTGTACCAAAAATGATTCAAAATGTCAATTGGATCATGCCTCATGTTGAATCACCACTTTTTAAACCCTCACAGTGACCAAAATTGCCATTTTTACAGAGTTTTACTTACTCAAAAGCTTCCATTTTGACCCGTTTCAGGCACAGAAATGACTTTAAACACACTTATTCTAGTTGACAAAGTCATAATTCACATCCAACAGTAATTTAGAGTCAAAAGATTAAATGTTGAAATTTCATCATTATAGACCATTTTGGTATCGTTCGACAGGTCCGGAGTCATCGTTTTTCATCCGAAAATAGATTTTTTGGACTGTACCAAAAATGATTCAAAATGTCAATTGGATCATGCCTCATGTTGAATAACTACTTTTTAAACCCTCACAGTGACCAAAATTGCCATTTTTACAGAGTTTTGCTTACTCAAAAGCTTCAATTTTGACCCGTTTCAGGCACAGAAATGACTTTAAACACACTTATTTTAGTTGACAAAGTCCTAATTCACATCCAACAGTCATTTAGAGTCAAAAGATTAAATGTTGAAATTTTATCCATATTGACCATTTTGGGATCGTTCGACAGGTCCGGAGTCATCGTTTTTCATCCGAAAATTGATTTTTTGGACTGTACCAAAAATCATTCAAAATGTCAATTGGATCGTGCCTCGTGTTGAATAACCACTTTTTAAACCCTCACAGTGACCAAAATTGCCATTTTTACAGAGTTTTGCTTACTCAAAAGCTTCAATTTTGACCCGTTTCAGGCACAGAAATGACTTTAAACACACTTATTTTAGTTGACAAAGTCCTAATTCACATCCAACAGTAATTTAGAGTCAAAAGATTAAATGTTAAAATTTCATCATTATAGACCATTTTGGGATTGTTCGACAGGTCCGGAGTCATCGTTTTTCATCCGAAAATTGATTTTTTGGACTGTACCAAAAATGATTCAAAATGTCAATTGGATCATGCCTCATGTTGAATAACCACTTTTTAAACCCTCACAATGACCAAAATTGCCATTTTCACAGAGTTTTGCTTACTCAAAAGCTTCCATTTTGACCCATTTCAGGCACAGAAATGACTTTAAACACACTTATTCTAGTTGACAAAGTCATAATTCACATCCAACAGTAATTTAGAGTCAAAAGATTAAATGTTGAAATTTCATCCATATTGACCATTTTGGGATCGTTCGACAGGTCCGGAGTCATCATTTTTCATCTGAAAATTGATTTTTTGGACTGTACCAAAAATGATTCAAAATGTCAATTGGATCATGCCTCATGTTGAATAACCACTTTTTAAACCCTCACAGTGACCAAAATTGCCATTTTTACAGAGTTTTGCTAACTCAAAAGCTTCCATTTTGACCCGTTTCAGGCACAGAAATGACTTTAAACACACTTATTCCAGTTGACAAAGTCATAATTCACATCCAACAGTAATTTAGAGTCAAAAGATTAAATGTTGAAATTTCATCATTATAGACCATTTTGGTATCGTTCGACAGGTCCGGAGTCATCGTTTTTCATCCGAAAATAGATTTTTTGGACTGTACCAAAAATGATTCAAAATGTCAATTGGATCATGCCTCATGTTGAATAACCACTTTTTAAACCCTCACAGTGACCAAAATTGCCATTTTTACAGAGTTTTGCTTACTCAAAAGCTTCAATTTTGACCCGTTTCCGGCACAGAAATGACTTTAAACACACTTATTTTAGTTGACAAAGTCCTAATTCACATCCAACAGTCATTTAGAGTCAAAAGATTAAATGTTGAAATTTTATCCATATTGACCATTTTGGGATCGTTCGACAGGTCCGGAGTCATCGTTTTTCATCCGAAAATTGATTTTTTGGACTGTACCAAAAATCATTCAAAATGTCAATTGGATCGTGCCTCGTGTTGAATAACCACTTTTTAAACCCTCACAGTGACCAAAATTGCCATTTTTACAGAGTTTTGCTTACTCAAAAGCTTCAATTTTGACCCGTTTCAGGCACAGAAATGACTTTAAACACACTTATTTTAGTTGACAAAGTCCTAATTCACATCCAACAGTAATTTAGAGTCAAAAGATTAAATGTTAAAATTTCATCATTATAGACCATTTTGGGATCGTTCGACAGGTCCGGAGTCATCGTTTTTCATCCGAAAATTGATTTTTTGGACTGTACCAAAAATGATTCAAAATGTCAATTGGATCATGCCTCATGTTGAATAACCACTTTTTAAACCCTCACAGTGACCAAAATTGCCATTTTTACAGAGTTTTGCTTACTCAAAAGCTTCCATTTTGACCCGGTTCAGGCACAGAAATGACTTTAAACACACTTATTCTAGTTGACAAAATCATAATTCACATCCAACAGTTATTTAGAGTCAAAAGATTAAATGTTGAAATTTCATCATTATAGACCATTTTGGGATCGTTCGACAGGTCCGAAGTCATCGTTTTTCATCCGAAAATTGATTTTTTGGACTGTACCAAAAATGATTCAAAATGTCAATTGGATCATGCCTCATGTTGAATAACCACTTTTTAAACCCTCACAGTGACCAAAATTGCCATTTTTACAGAGTTTTGCTTACTCAAAAGCTTCAATTTTGACCCGTTTCAGGCACAGAAATGACTTTAAACACACTTATTCTAGTTGACAAAGTCATAATTCACATCCAACTGTAATTTAGAGTCAAAAGATTAAATGTTGAAATTTCATCATTATATACCATTTTGGGATCGTTCGACAGGTCCGGAGTCGTCGTTTTTCATCCGAAAATTGATTTTTTGGACTGTACCAAAAATGATTCAAATTGTCAATTGGATCATGCCTCATGTTGAATAACCACTTTTTAAACCCTCACAGTGACCAAAATTGCCATTTTTACAGAGTTTTGCTTACTCAAAAGCTTCCATTTTGACCCGTTTCAGGCACAGAAATGACTTTAAACACACTTATTCTAGTTGACAAAGTCATAATTCACATCCAACAGTCATTTAGAGTCAAAAGATTAAATGTTAAAATTTCATCATCATAGACCATTTTGGGATCGTTCGACAGGTCCGGAGTCATCGTTTTTCATCCGAAAATTGATTTTTTGGACTGTACCAAAAATCATTCAAAATGTCAATTGGATCGTGCCTCGTGTTGAATAACCACTTTTTAAACCCTCACAGTGACCAAAATTGCCATTTTTACAGAGTTTTGCTTACTCAAAAGCTTCAATTTTGACCCGTTTCAGGCACAGAAATGACTTTAAACACACTTATTTTAGTTGACAAAGTCCTAATTCATATCCAACAGTAATTTAGAGTCAAAAGATTAAATGTTAAAATTTCATCATTATAGACCATTTTGGGATCGTTCGACAGGTCCGGAGTCATCGTTTTTCATCCGAAAATTGATTTTTTGGACTGTACCAAAAATGATTCAAAATGTCAATTGGATCATGCCTCATGTTGAATAACCACTTTTTAAACCCTCACAGTGATCAAAATTGCCATTTTTACAGAGTTTTGCTTACTCAAAAGCTTCAATTTTGACCCGTTTCAGGCACAGAAATGACTTTAAACACACTTATTCTAGTTGACAAAGTCATAATTCACATCCAACAGTAATTTAGAGTCAAAAGATTAAATGTTGAAATTTCATCCATATTGACCATTTTGGGATCGTTCGACAGGTCCGGAGTCGTCGTTTTTCATCCGAAAATTGATTTTTTGGACTGTACCAAAAATGATTCAAAATGTCAATTGGATCATGCCTCATGTTGAATCACCACTTTTTAAACCCTCACAGTGACCAAAATTGCCATTTTTACAGAGTTTTACTTACTCAAAAGCTTCCATTTTGACCCGTTTCAGGCACAGAAATGACTTTAAACACACTTATTCTAGTTGACAAAGTCATAATTCACATCCAACAGTAATTTAGAGTCAAAAGATTAAATGTTGAAATTTCATCATTATAGACCATTTTGGTATCGTTCGACAGGTCCGGAGTCATCGTTTTTCATCCGAAAATAGATTTTTTGGACTGTACCAAAAATGATTCAAAATGTCAATTGGATCATGCCTCATGTTGAATAACTACTTTTTAAACCCTCACAGTGACCAAAATTGCCATTTTTACAGAGTTTTGCTTACTCAAAAGCTTCAATTTTGACCCGTTTCAGGCACAGAAATGACTTTAAACACACTTATTTTAGTTGACAAAGTCCTAATTCACATCCAACAGTCATTTAGAGTCAAAAGATTAAATGTTGAAATTTTATCCATATTGACCATTTTGGGATCGTTCGACAGGTCCGGAGTCATCGTTTTTCATCCGAAAATTGATTTTTTGGACTGTACCAAAAATCATTCAAAATGTCAATTGGATCGTGCCTCGTGTTGAATAACCACTTTTTAAACCCTCACAGTGACCAAAATTGCCATTTTTACAGAGTTTTGCTTACTCAAAAGCTTCAATTTTGACCCGTTTCAGGCACAGAAATGACTTTAAACACACTTATTTTAGTTGACAAAGTCCTAATTCACATCCAACAGTAATTTAGAGTCAAAAGATTAAATGTTAAAATTTCATCATTATAGACCATTTTGGGATTGTTCGACAGGTCCGGAGTCATCGTTTTTCATCCGAAAATTGATTTTTTGGACTGTACCAAAAATGATTCAAAATGTCAATTGGATCATGCCTCATGTTGAATAACCACTTTTTAAACCCTCACAATGACCAAAATTGCCATTTTCACAGAGTTTTGCTTACTCAAAAGCTTCCATTTTGACCCATTTCAGGCACAGAAATGACTTTAAACACACTTATTCTAGTTGACAAAGTCATAATTCACATCCAACAGTAATTTAGAGTCAAAAGATTAAATGTTGAAATTTCATCCATATTGACCATTTTGGGATCGTTCGACAGGTCCGGAGTCATCATTTTTCATCTGAAAATTGATTTTTTGGACTGTACCAAAAATGATTCAAAATGTCAATTGGATCATGCCTCATGTTGAATAACCACTTTTTAAACCCTCACAGTGACCAAAATTGCCATTTTTACAGAGTTTTGCTAACTCAAAAGCTTCCATTTTGACCCGTTTCAGGCACAGAAATGACTTTAAACACACTTATTCCAGTTGACAAAGTCATAATTCACATCCAACAGTAATTTAGAGTCAAAAGATTAAATGTTGAAATTTCATCATTATAGACCATTTTGGTATCGTTCGACAGGTCCGGAGTCATCGTTTTTCATCCGAAAATAGATTTTTTGGACTGTACCAAAAATGATTCAAAATGTCAATTGGATCATGCCTCATGTTGAATAACCACTTTTTAAACCCTCACAGTGACCAAAATTGCCATTTTTACAGAGTTTTGCTTACTCAAAAGCTTCAATTTTGACCCGTTTCCGGCACAGAAATGACTTTAAACACACTTATTTTAGTTGACAAAGTCCTAATTCACATCCAACAGTCATTTAGAGTCAAAAGATTAAATGTTGAAATTTTATCCATATTGACCATTTTGGGATCGTTCGACAGGTCCGGAGTCATCGTTTTTCATCCGAAAATTGATTTTTTGGACTGTACCAAAAATCATTCAAAATGTCAATTGGATCGTGCCTCGTGTTGAATAACCACTTTTTAAACCCTCACAGTGACCAAAATTGCCATTTTTACAGAGTTTTGCTTACTCAAAAGCTTCAATTTTGACCCGTTTCAGGCACAGAAATGACTTTAAACACACTTATTTTAGTTGACAAAGTCCTAATTCACATCCAACAGTAATTTAGAGTCAAAAGATTAAATGTTAAAATTTCATCATTATAGACCATTTTGGGATCGTTCGACAGGTCCGGAGTCATCGTTTTTCATCCGAAAATTGATTTTTTGGACTGTACCAAAAATGATTCAAAATGTCAATTGGATCATGCCTCATGTTGAATAACCACTTTTTAAACCCTCACAGTGACCAAAATTGCCATTTTTACAGAGTTTTGCTTACTCAAAAGCTTCCATTTTGACCCGGTTCAGGCACAGAAATGACTTTAAACACACTTATTCTAGTTGACAAAATCATAATTCACATCCAACAGTTATTTAGAGTCAAAAGATTAAATGTTGAAATTTCATCATTATAGACCATTTTGGGATCGTTCGACAGGTCCGAAGTCATCGTTTTTCATCCGAAAATTGATTTTTTGGACTATACCAAAAATGATTCAAAATGTCAATTGGATCATGCCTCATGTTGAATAACCACTTTTTAAACCCTCACAGTGACCAAAATTGCCATTTTTACAGAGTTTTGCTTACTCAAAAGCTTCAATTTTGACCCGTTTCAGGCACAGAAATGACTTTAAACACACTTATTCTAGTTGACAAAGTCATAATTCACATCCAACTGTAATTTAGAGTCAAAAGATTAAATGTTGAAATTTCATCATTATATACCATTTTGGGATCGTTCGACAGGTCCGGAGTCGTCGTTTTTCATCCGAAAATTGATTTTTTGGACTGTACCAAAAATGATTCAAATTGTCAATTGGATCATGCCTCATGTTGAATAACCACTTTTTAAACCCTCACAGTGACCAAAATTGCCATTTTTACAGAGTTTTGCTTACTCAAAAGCTTCCATTTTGACCCGTTTCAGGCACAGAAATGACTTTAAACACACTTATTCTAGTTGACAAAGTCATAATTCACATCCAACAGTCATTTAGAGTCAAAAGATTAAATGTTAAAATTTCATCATCATAGACCATTTTGGGATCGTTCGACAGGTCCGGAGTCATCGTTTTTCATCCGAAAATTGATTTTTTGGACTGTACCAAAAATCATTCAAAATGTCAATTGGATCGTGCCTCGTGTTGAATAACCACTTTTTAAACCCTCACAGTGACCAAAATTGCCATTTTTACAGAGTTTTGCTTACTCAAAAGCTTCAATTTTGACCCGTTTCAGGCACAGAAATGACTTTAAACACACTTATTTTAGTTGACAAAGTCCTAATTCATATCCAACAGTAATTTAGAGTCAAAAGATTAAATGTTAAAATTTCATCATTATAGACCATTTTGGGATCGTTCGACAGGTCCGGAGTCGTCGTTTTTCATCCGAAAATTGATTTTTTGGACTGTACCAAAAATGATTCAAAATGTCAATTGGATCATGCCTCATGTTGAATCACCACTTTTTAAACCCACACAGTGACCAAAATTGCCATTTTTACAGAGTTTTACTTACTCAAAAGCTTCCATTTTGACCCGTTTCAGGCACAGAAATGACTTTAAACACACTTATTCTAGTTGACAAAGTCATAATTCACATCCAACAGTAATTTAGAGTCAAAAGATTAAATGTTGAAATTTCATCATTATAGACCATTTTGGTATCGTTCGACAGGTCCGGAGTCATCGTTTTTCATCCGAAAATAGATTTTTTGGACTGTACCAAAAATGATTCAAAATGTCAATTGGATCATGCCTCATGTTGAATAACCACTTTTTAAACCCTCACAGTGACCAAAATTGCCATTTTTACAGAGTTTTGCTTACTCAAAAGCTTCAATTTTGACCCGTTTCAGGCACAGAAATGACTTTAAACACACTTATTTTAGTTGACAAAGTCCTAATTCACATCCAACAGTCATTTAGAGTCAAAAGATTAAATGTTGAAATTTTATCCATATTGACCATTTTGGGATCGTTCGACAGGTCCGGAGTCATCGTTTTTCATCCGAAAATTGATTTTTTGGACTGTACCAAAAATCATTCAAAATGTCAATTGGATCGTGCCTCGTGTTGAATAACCACTTTTTAAACCCTCACAGTGACCAAAATTGCCATTTTTACAGAGTTTTGCTTACTCAAAAGCTTCAATTTTGACCCGTTTCAGGCACAGAAATGACTTTAAACACACTTATTTTAGTTGACAAAGTCCTAATTCACATCCAACAGTAATTTAGAGTCAAAAGATTAAATGTTAAAATTTCATCATTATAGACCATTTTGGGATTGTTCGACAGGTCCGGAGTCATCGTTTTTCATCCGAAAATTGATTTTTTGGACTGTACCAAAAATGATTCAAAATGTCAATTGGATCATGCCTCATGTTGAATAACCACTTTTTAAACCCTCACAATGACCAAAATTGCCATTTTCACAGAGTTTTGCTTACTCAAAAGCTTCCATTTTGACCCATTTCAGGCACAGAAATGACTTTAAACACACTTATTCTAGTTGACAAAGTCATAATTCACATCCAACAGTAATTTAGAGTCAAAAGATTAAATGTTGAAATTTCATCCATATTGACCATTTTGGGATCGTTCGACAGGTCCGGAGTCATCATTTTTCATCTGAAAATTGATTTTTTGGACTGTACCAAAAATGATTCAAAATGTCAATTGGATCATGCCTCATGTTGAATAACCACTTTTTAAACCCTCACAGTGACCAAAATTGCCATTTTTACAGAGTTTTGCTAACTCAAAAGCTTCCATTTTGACCCGTTTCAGGCACAGAAATGACTTTAAACACACTTATTCCAGTTGACAAAGTCATAATTCACATCCAACAGTAATTTAGAGTCAAAAGATTAAATGTTGAAATTTCATCATTATAGACCATTTTGGTATCGTTCGACAGGTCCGGAGTCATCGTTTTTCATCCGAAAATAGATTTTTTGGACTGTACCAAAAATGATTCAAAATGCCAATTGGATCATGCCTCATGTTGAATAACCACTTTTTAAACCCTCACAGTGACCAAAATTGCCATTTTTACAGAGTTTTGCTTACTCAAAAGCTTCAATTTTGACCCGTTTCCGGCACAGAAATGACTTTAAACACACTTATTTTAGTTGACAAAGTCCTAATTCACATCCAACAGTCATTTAGAGTCAAAAGATTAAATGTTGAAATTTTATCCATATTGACCATTTTGGGATCGTTCGACAGGTCCGGAGTCATCGTTTTTCATCCGAAAATTGATTTTTTGGACTGTACCAAAAATCATTCAAAATGTCAATTGGATCGTGCCTCGTGTTGAATAACCACTTTTTAAACCCTCACAGTGACCAAAATTGCCATTTTTACAGAGTTTTGCTTACTCAAAAGCTTCAATTTTGACCCGTTTCAGGCACAGAAATGACTTTAAACACACTTATTTTAGTTGACAAAGTCCTAATTCACATCCAACAGTAATTTAGAGTCAAAAGATTAAATGTTAAAATTTCATCATTATAGACCATTTTGGGATCGTTCGACAGGTCCGGAGTCATCGTTTTTCATCCGAAAATTGATTTTTTGGACTGTACCAAAAATGATTCAAAATGTCAATTGGATCATGCCTCATGTTGAATAACCACTTTTTAAACCCTCACAGTGACCAAAATTGCCATTTTTACAGAGTTTTGCTTACTCAAAAGCTTCCATTTTGACCCGGTTCAGGCACAGAAATGACTTTAAACACACTTATTCTAGTTGACAAAATCATAATTCACATCCAACAGTTATTTAGAGTCAAAAGATTAAATGTTGAAATTTCATCATTATAGACCATTTTGGGATCGTTCGACAGGTCCGGAGTCATCGTTTTTCATCCGAAAATTGATTTTTTGGACTGTACCAAAAATGATTCAAAATGTCAATTGGATCATGCCTCATGTTGAATAACCACTTTTTAAACCCTCACAGTGACCAAAATTGCCATTTTTACAGAGTTTTGCTTACTCAAAAGCTTCAATTTTGACCCGTTTCAGGCACAGAAATGACTTTAAACACACTTATTCTAGTTGACAAAGTCATAATTCACATCCAACTGTAATTTAGAGTCAAAAGATTAAATGTTGAAATTTCATCATTATATACCATTTTGGGATCGTTCGACAGGTCCGGAGTCGTCGTTTTTCATCCGAAAATTGATTTTTTGGACTGTACCAAAAATGATTCAAATTGTCAATTGGATCATGCCTCATGTTGAATAACCACTTTTTAAACCCTCACAGTGACCAAAATTGCCATTTTTACAGAGTTTTGCTTACTCAAAAGCTTCCATTTTGACCCGGTTCAGGCACAGAAATGACTTTAAACACACTTATTCTAGTTGACAAAATCATAATTCACATCCAACAGTTATTTAGAGTCAAAAGATTAAATGTTGAAATTTCATCATTATAGACCATTTTGGGATCGTTCGACAGGTCCGGAGTCATCGTTTTTCATCCGAAAATTGATTTTTTGGACTGTACCAAAAATGATTCAAAATGTCAATTGGATCATGCCTCATGTTGAATAACCACTTTTTAAACCCTCACAGTGACCAAAATTGCCATTTTTACAGAGTTTTGCTTACTCAAAAGCTTCAATTTTGACCCGTTTCAGGCACAGAAATGACTTTAAACACACTTATTCTAGTTGACAAAGTCATAATTCACATCCAACTGTAATTTAGAGTCAAAAGATTAAATGTTGAAATTTCATCATTATATACCATTTTGGGATCGTTCGACAGGTCCGGAGTCGTCGTTTTTCATCCGAAAATTGATTTTTTGGACTGTACCAAAAATGATTCAAATTGTCAATTGGATCATGCCTCATGTTGAATAACCACTTTTTAAACCCTCACAGTGACCAAAATTGCCATTTTTACAGAGTTTTGCTTACTCAAAAGCTTCAATTTTGACCCGTTTCAGGCACAGAAATGACTTTAAACACACTTATTCTAGTTGACAAAGTCATAATTCACATCCAACAGTCATTTAGAGTCAAAAGATTAAATGTTGAAATTTCATCCATATTGACAATTTTAGGATCGTTCGACAGGTCCGGAGTCATCGTTTTTCATCCGAAAATTGATTTTTTGAACTGTACCAAAAATCATTCAAAATGTCAATTGGATCGTGCCTCGTGTTGAATAACCACTTTTTAAACCCTCACAGTGACCAAAATTGCCATTTTTACAGAGTTTTGCTAACTCAAAAGCTTCCATTTTGACACGTTTCAGGCACAGAAATGACTTTAAACACACTTATTTCAGTTGACAAAGTCATAATTCACATCCAACAGTAATTTAAAGTCAAAAGATTAAATGTTGAAATTTCATCATTATAGACCATTTTGGTATCGTTCGACAGGTCCGGAGTCATCGTTTTTCATCCGAAAATTGATTTTTTGGACTGTACCAAAAATGATTCAAAATGTCAATTGGATCATGCCTCATGTTGAATAACCACTTTTTAAACCCTCACAGTGACCAAAATTGCCATTTTTACAGAGTTTTGCTTACTCAAAAGCTTCAATTTTGACCCGTTTCAGGCACAGAAATGACTTTAAACACACTTATTCTAGTTGACAAAGTCATAATTCACATCCAACAGTAATTTAGAGTCAAAAGATTAAATGTTGAAATTTCATCATTATAGACCATTTTGGTATCGTTCGACAGGTCCGGAGTCATCGTTTTTCATCCGAAAATTGATTTTTTGGACTGTACCAAAAATGATTCAAAATGTCAATTGGATCATGCCTCATGTTGAATAACCACTTTTTAAACCCTCACAGTGACCAAAATTGCCATTTTTACAGAGTTTTGCTTACTCAAAAGCTTCCATTTTGACCCGTTTCAGGCACATAAATGACTTTAAACACACTTATTCTAGTTGACAAAGTCATAATTCACATCCAACAGTAATTTAGAGTCAAAAGAGTAAATGTTGAAATTTCATCCATATTGAACATTTTGGGATCGTTCGACAGGTCCGGAGTCATCGTTTTTCATCCAAAAATTGATTTTTTGGACTGTACCAAAAATGATTCAAAATGTCAATTGGATCATGCCTCATGTTGAATAACCACTTTTTAAACCCTCACAGTGACCAAAATTGCCATTTTTACAGAGTTTTGCTAACTCAAAAGCTTCAATTTTGACCCGTTTCAGGCACAGAAATGACTTTAAACACACTTATTCTAGTTGACAAAGTCATAATTCACATCCAACAGTAATTTAGAGTCAAAAGATTAAATGTTGAAATTTCATCCATATTGACCATTTTGGGATCGTTCGACAGGTCCGGAGTCATCATTTTTCATCTGAAAATTGATTTTTTGGACTGTACCAAAAATGATTCAAAATGTCAATTGGATCATGCCTCATGTTGAATAACCACTTTTTAAACCCTCACAGTGACCAAAATTGCCATTTTTACAGAGTTTTGCTAACTCAAAAGCTTCCATTTTGACCCGTTTCAGGCACAGAAATGACTTTAAACACACTTATTCCAGTTGACAAAGTCATAATTCACATCTAACAGTAATTTAGAGTCAAAAGATTAAATGTTGAAATTTCATCATTATAGACCATTTTGGTATCGTTCGACAGGTCCGGAGTCATCGTTTTTCATCCGAAAATAGATTTTTTGGACTGTACCAAAAATGATTCAAAATGTCAATTGGATCATGCCTCATGTTGAATAACCACTTTTTAAACCCTCACAGTGACCAAAATTGCCATTTTTACAGAGTTTTGCTTACTCAAAAGCTTCAATTTTGACCCGTTTCCGGCACAGAAATGACTTTAAACACACTTATTTTAGTTGACAAAGTCCTAATTCACATCCAACAGTCATTTAGAGTCAAAAGATTAAATGTTGAAATTTTATCCATATTGACCATTTTGGGATCGTTCGACAGGTCCGGAGTCATCGTTTTTCATCCGAAAATTGATTTTTTGGACTGTACCAAAAATCATTCAAAATGTCAATTGGATCGTGCCTCGTGTTGAATAACCACTTTTTAAACCCTCACAGTGACCAAAATTGCCATTTTTACAGAGTTTTGCTTACTCAAAAGCTTCCATTTTGACCCGGTTCAGGCACAGAAATGACTTTAAACACACTTATTCTAGTTGACAAAATCATAATTCACATCCAACAGTTATTTAGAGTCAAAAGATTAAATGTTGAAATTTCATCATTATAGACCATTTTGGGATCGTTCGACAGGTCCGGAGTCATCGTTTTTCATCCGAAAATTGATTTTTTGGACTGTACCAAAAATGATTCAAAATGTCAATTGGATCATGCCTCATGTTGAATAACCACTTTTTAAACCCTCACAGTGACCAAAATTGCCATTTTTACAGAGTTTTGCTTACTCAAAAGCTTCAATTTTGACCCGTTTCAGGCACAGAAATGACTTTAAACACACTTATTCTAGTTGACAAAGTCATAATTCACATCCAACTGTAATTTAGAGTCAAAAGATTAAATGTTGAAATTTCATCATTATATACCATTTTGGGATCGTTCGACAGGTCCGGAGTCGTCGTTTTTCATCCGAAAATTGATTTTTTGGACTGTACCAAAAATGATTCAAATTGTCAATTGGATCATGCCTCATGTTGAATAACCACTTTTTAAACCCTCACAGTGACCAAAATTGCCATTTTTACAGAGTTTTGCTTACTCAAAAGCTTCAATTTTGACCCGTTTCAGGCACAGAAATGACTTTAAACACACTTATTCTAGTTGACAAAGTCATAATTCACATCCAACAGTCATTTAGAGTCAAAAGATTAAATGTTGAAATTTCATCCATATTGACAATTTTGGGATCGTTCGACAGGTCCGGAGTCATCGTTTTTCATCCGAAAATTGATTTTTTGGACTGTACCAAAAATCATTCAAAATGTCAATTGGATCGTGCCTCGTGTTGAATAACCACTTTTTAAACCCTCACAGTGACCAAAATTGCCATTTTTACAGAGTTTTGCTAACTCAAAAGCTTCCATTTTGACACGTTTCAGGCACAGAAATGACTTTAAACACACTTATTTCAGTTGACAAAGTCATAATTCACATCCAACAGTAATTTAAAGTCAAAAGATTAAATGTTGAAATTTCATCATTATAGACCATTTTGGTATCGTTCGACAGGTCCGGAGTCATCGTTTTTCATCCGAAAATTGATTTTTTGGACTGTACCAAAAATGATTCAAAATGTCAATTGGATCATGCCTCATGTTGAATAACCACTTTTTAAACCCTCACAGTGACCAAAATTGCCATTTTTACAGAGTTTTGCTTACTCAAAAGCTTCCATTTTGACCCGTTTCAGGCACATAAATGACTTTAAACACACTTATTCTAGTTGACAAAGTCATAATTCACATCCAACAGTAATTTAGAGTCAAAAGAGTAAATGTTGAAATTTCATCCATATTGAACATTTTGGGATCGTTCGACAGGTCTGGAGTCATCGTTTTTCATCCAAAAATTGATTTTTTGGACTGTACCAAAAATGATTCAAAATGTCAATTGGATCATGCCTCATGTTGAATAACCACTTTTTAAACCCTCACAGTGACCAAAATTGCCATTTTTACAGAGTTTTGCTAACTCAAAAGCTTCCATTTTGACCCGTTTCAGGCACAGAAATGACTTTAAACACACTTATTCCAGTGTACAAAGTCATAATTCACATCCAACAGTAATTTAGAGTCAAAAGATTAAATGTTGAAATTTCATCATTATAGACCATTTTGGTATCGTTCGACAGGTCCGGAGTCATCGTTTTTCATCCGAAAATAGATTTTTTGGACTGTACCAAAAATGATTCAAAATGTCAATTGGATCATGCCTCATGTTGAATAACCACTTTTTAAACCCTCACAGTGACCAAAATTGCCATTTTTACAGAGTTTTGCTTACTCAAAAGCTTCAATTTTGACCCGTTTCAGGCACAGAAATGACTTTAAACACACTTATTTTAGTTGACAAAGTCCTAATTCACATCCAACAGTAATTTAGAGTCAAAAGATTAAATGTTAAAATTTCATCATTATAGACCATTTTGGGATCGTTCGACAGGTCCGGAGCCATCGTTTTTCATCCGAAAATTGATTTTTTGAACTGTACCAAAAATGATTCAAAATGTCAATTGGATCATGCCTCATGTTGAATAACCACTTTTTAAACCCTCACAGTGACCAAAATTGCCATTTTTACAGAGTTTTGCTTACTCAAAAGCTTCCATTTTGACCCGTTTCAGGCACAGAAATGACTTTAAACACACTTATTCTAGTTGACAAAGTCATAATTCACATCCAACAGTCATTTAGAGTCAAAAGATTAAATGTTAAAATGTCATCATCATAGACCATTTTGGGATCGTTCGACAGGTCCGGAGTCATCGTTTTTCATCCGAAAATTGATTTTTTGGACTGTACCAAAAATGATTCAAAATGTCAATTGGATCATGCCTCATGTTGAATAACCACTTTTTAAACCCTCACAGTGACCAAAATTGCCATTTTTACAGAGTTTTGCTTACTCAAAAGCTTCAATTTTGACCCGTTTCAGGCACAGAAATGACTTTAAACACACTTATTCTAGTTGATAAAGTCATAATTCACATCCAACAGTAATTTAGAGTCAAAAGATTAAATGTTGAAATTTCATCATTATAGACCATTTTGGTATCGTTCGACAGGTCCGGAGTCATCGTTTTTCATCCGAAAATTGATTTTTTGGACTGTACCAAAAACGATTCAAAATGTCAATTGGATCATGCCTCATGTTGAATAACCACTTTTTAAACCCTCACAGTGACCAAAATTGCCATTTTTACAGAGTTTTGCTTACTCAAAAGATTCAATTTTGACCCGTTTCAGGCACAGAAATGACTTTAAACACACTTATTCTAGTTGACAAAGTCATAATTCACATCCAACAGTAATTTAGAGTCAAAAGATTAAATGTTGAAATTTCATCATTATAGACCATTTTGGAATCGTTCGACAGGTCCGGAGTCGTCGTTTTTCATACGAAAATTGATTTTTTGGACTGTACCAAAAATGATTCAAATTGTCAATTGGATCATGCCTCATGTTGAATAACCACTTTTTAAACCCTCACAGTGACCAAAATTGCCATTTTTACAGAGTTTTGCTAACTCAAAAGCTTCCATTTTGACACGTTTCAGGCACAGAAATGACTTTAAACACACTTATTTCAGTTGACAAAGTCATAATTCACATCCAACAGTAATTTAAAGTCAAAAGATTAAATGTTGAAATTTCATCATTATAGACCATTTTGGTATCGTTCGACAGGTCCGGAGTCATCGTTTTTCATCCGAAAATTGATTTTTTGGACTGTACCAAAAATGATTCAAAATGTCAATTGGATCATGCCTCATGTTGAATAACCACTTTTTAAACCCTCACAGTGACCAAAATTGCCATTTTTACAGAGTTTTGCTTACTCAAAAGCTTCAATTTTGACCCGTTTCAGGCACAGAAATGACTTTAAACACACTTATTCTAGTTGACAAAGTCATAATTCACATCCAACAGTAATTTAGAGTCAAAAGATTAAATGTTGAAATTTCATCATTATAGACCATTTTGGTATCGTTCGACAGGTCCGGAGTCATCGTTTTTCATCCGAAAATTGATTTTTTGGACTGTACCAAAAATGATTCAAAATGTCAATTGGATCATGCCTCATGTTGAATAACCACTTTTTAAACCCTCACAGTGACCAAAATTGCCATTTTTACAGAGTTTTGCTTACTCAAAAGCTTCCATTTTGACCCGTTTCAGGCACATAAATGACTTTAAACACACTTATTCTAGTTGACAAAGTCATAATTCATATCCAACAGTAATTTAGAGTCAAAAGAGTAAATGTTGAAATTTCATCCATATTGAACATTTTGGGATCGTTCGACAGGTCCGGAGTCATCGTTTTTCATCCAAAAATTGATTTTTTGGACTGTACCAAAAATGATTCAAAATGTCAATTGGATCATGCCTCATGTTGAATAACCACTTTTTAAACCCTCACAGTGACCAAAACTGCCATTTTTACAGAGTTTTGCTTACTCAAAAGCTTCCATTTTGACCCGTTTCAGGCACAGAAATGACTTTAAACACACTTATTCTAGTTGACAAAGTCATAATTCACTTCCAACAGTAATTTAGAGTCAAAAGATTAAATGTTGAAATTTCATCATTATAGACCATTTTATGATCGTTCGACAGGTCCGGAGTCATCGTTTTTCATCCGAAAATAGATTTTTTGGACTGTACCAAAAATGATTCAAAATGTCAATTGGATCATGCCTCATGTTTAATAACCACTTTTTAAACCCTCACAGTGACCAAAATTGCCATTTTTACAGAGTTTTGCTTACTCAAAAGCTTCCATTTTGACCCGTTTCAGGCACAGAAATGACTTTAAACACACTTATTCTAGTTGACAAAGTCATAATTCACATCCAACAGTAATTTAGTGTCAAAAGAGTAAATGTTGAAATTTCATCCATATTGAACATTTTGGGATCGTTCGACAGGTCCGGAGTCATCGTTTTTCATCCAAAAATTGGTTTTTTGGACTGTACCAAAAATGATTCAAAATGTCAATTGGATCATGCCTCATGTTGAATAACCACTTTTTAAACCCTCATAGTGACCAAAACTGCCATTTTTACAGAGTTTTGCTTACTCAAAAGCTTCCATTTTGACCCGTTTCAGGCACAGAAATGACTTTAAACACACTTATTCTAGTTGACAAAGTCATAATTCACTTCCAACAGTAATTTAGAGTCAAAAGATTAAATGTTGAAATTTCATCATTATAGACCATTTTATGATCGTTCGACAGGTCCGGAGTCATCGTTTTTCATCCGAAAATAGATTTTTTGGACTGTACCAAAAATGATTCAAAATGTCAATTGGATCATGCCTCATGTTTAATAACCACTTTTTAAACCCTCACAGTGACCAAAATTGCCATTTTTACAGAGTTTTGCTTACTCAAAAGCTTCCATTTTGACCCGTTTCAGGCACAGAAATGACTTTAAACACACTCATTCTAGTTGACAAAGTCATAATTCACTTCCAACAGTAATTTAGAGTCAAAAGATTAAATGTTGAAATTTCATCATTATAGACCATTTTATGATCGTTCGACAGGTCCGGAGTCATCGTTTTTCATCCGAAAATTGATTTTTTGGACTGTACCAAAAATAATTCAAAATGTCAATTGGATCATGCCTCATGTTGAATAACCACTTTTTAAACCCTCACAGTGACCAAAAATTGCATTTTTACAGAGTTTTGCTTACTCAAAAGCTTCCATTTTGACCTGTTTCAGGCACAGAAATGACTTTAAACACACTTATTCTAGTTGACAAAGTCATAATTCACATCCAACAGTAATTTAGAGTCAAAAGATTAAATGTTGAAATTTCATCATTATAGACCATTTTATGATCGTTCGACAGGTCCGGAGTCATCGTTTTTCATCTGAAAATTGATTTTTTGGACTGTACCAAAAATCATTCAAAATGTCAATTGGATCGTGCCTCGTGTTGAATAACCACTTTTTAAACCCTCACAGTGACCAAAATTGCCATTTTTACAGAGTTTTGCTTACTCAAAAGATTCAATTTTGACCCGTTTCAGGCACAGAAATGACTTTAAACACACTTATTTTAGTTGACAAAGTCCTAATTCACATCCAACAGTAATTTAGAGTCAAAAGATTAAATGTTAAAATTTCATCATTATAGACCATTTTGGGATCGTTCGACAGGTCCGGAGTCATCGTTTTTCATCCGAAAATTGATTTTTTGGACTGTACCAAGAATGATTCAAAATGTCAATTGGATCATGCCTCATGTTGAATAACCACTTTTTAAACCCTCACAGTGACCAAAATTGCCATTTTTACAGAGTTTTGCTAACTCAAAAGCTTCCATTTTGACACGTTTCAGGCACAGAAATGACTTTAAACACACTTATTTCAGTTGACAAAGTCATAATTCACATCCAACAGTAATTTAGAGTCAAAAGATTAAATGTTGAAATTTCATCCATATTGGCCATTTTGGGATCGTTCGACAGGTCCGGAGTCATCGTTTTTCATCCGAAAATTGATTTTTTGGACTGTACCAAAAATGATTCAAAATGTCAATTGGATCATGCCTCATGTTGAATAACCACTTTTTAAACCCTCACAGTGACCAAAATTGCCATTTTTACAGAGTTTTGCTAACTCAAAAGCTTCCATTTTGACCCGTTTCAGGCACAGAAATGACTTTAAACACACTTATTCCAGTTGACAAAGTCATAATTCACATCCAACAGTAATTTAGAGTCAAAAGATTAAATGTTGAAATTTCATCATTATAGACCATTTTGGTATCGTTCGACAGGTCCGGAGTCATCGTTTTTCATCCGAAAATAGATTTTTTTGACTGTACCAAAAATGATTCCAAATGTCAATTGGATCATGCCTCATGTTGAATAACCACTTTTTAAACCCTCACAGTGACCAAAATTGCCATTTTTACAGAGTTTTGCTTACTCAAAAGCTTCAATTTTGACCCGTTTCAGGCACAGAAATGACTTTAAACACACTTATTTTAGTTGACAAAGTCCTAATTCACATCCAACAGTAATTTAGAGTCAAAAGATTAAATGTTAAAATTTCATCATTATAGACCATTTTGGGATCGTTCGACAGGTCCGGAGTCATCGTTTTTCATCCGA
Source organism: Lissotriton vulgaris (assembly GCF_964263255.1). Classification (NCBI taxonomy): domain Eukaryota; kingdom Metazoa; phylum Chordata; class Amphibia; order Caudata; family Salamandridae; genus Lissotriton; species Lissotriton vulgaris. Next base: position 41,899 of record NW_028255463.1, on the reverse strand, counting down.
AAATTGATTTTTTGGACTGTACCAAGAATGATTCAAAATGTCAATTGGATCATGCCTCATGTTGAATAACCACTTTTTAAACCCTCACAGTGACCAAAATTGCCATTTTTACAGAGTTTTGCTAACTCAAAAGCTTCCATTTTGACACGTTTCAGGCACAGAAATGACTTTAAACACACTTATTTTAGTTGACAAAGTCCTAATTCACATCCAACAGTCATTTAGAGTCAAAAGATTAAATGTTGAAATTTCATCCATATTGACCATTTTGGGATCGTTCGACAGGTCCGGAGTCATCGTTTTTCATCCGAAAATTGATTTTTTGGACTGTACCAAAAATGATTCAAAATGTCAATTGGATCATGCCTCATGTTGAATAACCACTTTTTAAACCCTCACAGTGACCAAAATTGCCATTTTTACAGAGTTTTGCTTACTCAAAAGCTTCCATTTTGACCCGTTTCAGGCACATAAATGACTTTAAACACACTTATTCTAGTTGACAAAGTCATAATTCACATCCAACAGTAAGTTAGAGTCAAAAGAGTAAATGTTGAAATTTCATCCATATTGAACATTTTGGGATCGTTCGACAGGTCCGGAGTCATCGTTTTTCATCCGAAAATTGATTTTTTGGACTGTACCAAAAATGATTCAAAATGTCAATTGGATCATGCCTCATGTTGAATAACCACTTTTTAAACCCTCACAGTGACCAAAATTGCCATTTTTACAGAGTTTTGCTTACTCAAAAGCTTCCATTTTGACCCGTTTCAGGCACAGAAATGACTTTAAACACACTTATTCTAGTTGACAAAGTCATAATTCACATCCAACAGTAATTTGGAGTCAAAAGATTAAATGTTGAAATTTCATCATTATAGACCATTTTATGATCGTTCGACAGGTCCGGAGTCATCTTTTTTCATCCAAAAATTGATTTTTTGGACTGTACCAAAAATGATTCAAAACGTCAATTGGATCATACCTCATGTTGAATAACCACTTTTTAAACCCTCACAGTGACCAAAATTGCCATTTTTACAGAGTTTTGTTTACTCAAAAGCTTCAATTTTGACCCGTTTCAGGCACAGAAATGACTTTAAACACACTTATTCTAGTTGACAAAGTCATAATTCACATCCAACAGTAAATTAGAGTCAAAAGAATAAATGTTGAAATGTCATCATTATAGACCATTTTGGTATCGTTCGACAGGTCCGGAGTCATCGTTTTTCATCCGAAAATTGATTTTTTGGACTGTACCAAAAATGATTCAAAATGTCAATTGGATCATGCCTCATGTTGAATAACCACTTTTTAAACCCTCACAGTGACCAAAATTGCCATTTTTACAGAGTTTTGCTTACTCAAAAGCTTCCATTTTGACCCGTTTCAGGCACATAAATGACTTTAAACAGGTCCGGAGTCATCGTTTTTTATCCAAAAATAGATTTTTTGGACTGTACCAAAAATGATTCAAAATGTCAATTGGATCATGCCTCATGTTGAATAACCACTTTTTAAACCCTCACAGTGACCAAAATTGCCATTTTTACCGAGTTTTGCTTACTCAAAAGCTTCCATTTTGACCCGTTTCAGGCACAGAAATGACTTTAAACACACTTATTTCAGTTGACAAAGTCATAATTCACATCTAACAGTAATTTAGAGTCAAAAGATTAAATGTTGAAATTTCATCATTATAGACCATTTTGGTATCGGTCGACAGGTCCGGAGTCATCGTTTTTCATCCGAAAATTGATTTTTTGGACTGTACCAAAAATGATTCAAAATCTCAATTGGATCATGCCTCATGTTGAATAACCACTTTTTAAACCCTCACAGTGACCAAAATTGCCATTTTTACAGAGTTTTGCTTTCTCAAAAGCTTCAATTTTGACCCGTTTCAGGCACAGAAATGACTTTAAACACACTTATTCTAGTTGACAAAGTCATAATTCACATCCAACAGTAATTTAGAGTCAAAAGATTAAATGTTGAAATTTCATCATTATAGACCATTTTGGTATCGTTCGACAGGTCCGGAGTCATCGTTTTTCATCCGAAAATTGATTTTTTGGACTGTACCAAAAATAATTCAAAATGTCAATTGGATCATGCCTCATGTTGAATAACCACTTTTTAAACCCTCACAGTGACCAAAAATTGCATTTTTACAGAGTTTTGCTTACTCAAAAGCTTCCATTTTGACCCGTTTCAGGCACAGAAATGACTTTAAACACACTTATTCTAGTTGACAAAGTCATAATTCACATCCAACAGTAATTTAGAGTCAAAAGATTAAATGTTAAAATTTCCTCATTATAGACCATTTTGGGATCGTTCGACAGGTCCGGAGTCATCGTTTTTCATCCGAAAATTGATTTTTTGGACTGTACCAAGAATGATTCAAAATGTCAATTGGATCATGCCTCATGTTGAATAACCACTTTTTAAACCCTCACAGTGACCAAAATTGCCATTTTTACAGAGTTTTGATTACTCAAAAGCTTCCATTTTGACCCGTTTCAGGCACAGAAATGACTTTAAACACACTTATTCTAGTTGACAAAGTCATAATTCACATCCAACAGTAATTTAGTGTCAAAAAAATAAATGTTGAAATTTCATCCATATTGAACATTTTGGGATCGTTCGACAGGTCCGGAGTCATCGTTTTTCATCCGAAAATGGATTTTTTGGACTGTACCAAAAATGATTCAAAATGTCAATTGGATCATGCCTCATGTTGAATAACCACTTTTTAAACCCTCACAGTGACCAAAATTGCCATTTTTACAGAGTTTTGCTAACTCAAAAGCTTCCATTTTGACCCGTTTCAGGCACAGAAATGACTTTAAACACACTTATTCCAGTTGACAAAGTCATAATTCACATCCAACAGTAATTTAGAGTCAAAAGATTAAATATTGAAATTTCATCATTACAGACCATTTTGGTATCGTTCGACAGGTCCGGAGTCATCGTTTTCCATCCGAAAATTGATTTTTTGGACTGTACCAAAAATGATTCAAAATGTCAATTGGATCATGCCTCATGTTGAATAACCACTTTTTGAACCCTCACAGTGACCAAAATTGCCATTTTTACAGAGTTTTGCTTACTCAAAAGCTTCCATTTTGACCCGTTTCAGGCACATAAATGACTTTAAACACACTTATTCTAGTTGACAAAGTCATAATTCACATCCAACAGTAATTTAGAGTCAAAAGATTAAATGTTGAAATTTCATCCATATTGGCCATTTTGGGATCGTTCGACAGGTCCGGAGTCATCGTTTTTCATCCGAAAATTGATTTTTTGGACTGTACCAAAAATGATTCAAAATGTCAATTGGATCATGCCTCATGTTGAATAACCACTTTTTAAACCCTCACAGTGACCAAAATTGCCATTTTTACAGAGTTTTGCTAACTCAAAAGCTTCCATTTTGACCCGTTTCAGGCACAGAAATGACTTTAAACACACTTATTCCAGTTGACAAAGTCATAATTCACATCCAACAGTAATTTAGAGTCAAAAGATTAAATGTTGAAATTTCATCATTATAGACCATTTTGGTATCGGTCGACAGGTCCGGAGTCATCGTTTTTCATCCGAAAATTGATTTTTTGGACTGTACCAAAAATGATTCAAAATGTCAATTGGATCATGCCTCATGTTGAATAACCACTTTTTAAACCCTCACAGTGACCAAAATTGCCATTTTTACAGAGTTTTGCTTTCTCAAAAGCTTCAATTTTGACCCGTTTCAGGCACAGAAATGACTTTAAACACACTTATTCTAGTTGACAAAGTCATACTTCACATCCAACAGTATTTTAGAGTCAAAAGATTAAATGTTGAAATTTCATCATTATAGACCATTTTGGTATCGTTCGACAGGTCCGGAGTCATCGTTTTTTATCCGAAAATTGATTTTTTGGACTGTACCAAAAATAATTCAAAATGTCAATTGGATCATGCCTCATGTTGAATAACCACTTTTTAAACCCTCACAGTGACCAAAAATTGCATTTTTACAGAGTTTTGCTTACTCAAAAGCTTCCATTTTGACCCGTTTCAGGCACAGAAATGACTTTAAACACACTTATTCTAGTTGACAAAGTCATAATTCACATCCAACAGTAATTTAGAGTCAAAAGATTAAATGTTGAAATTTCATCATTATAGACCATTTTATGATCGTTCGACAGGTCCGGAGTCATCGTTTTTCATCTGAAAATTGATTTTTTGGACTGTACCAAAAATCATTCAAAATGTCAATTGGATCGTGCCTCGTGTTGAATAACCACTTTTTAAACCCTCACAGTGACCAAAATTGCCATTTTTACAGAGTTTTGCTTACTCAAAAGATTCAATTTTGACCCGTTTCAGGCACAGAAATTACTTTAAACACACTTATTTTAGTTGACAAAGTCCTAATTCACATCCAACAGTAATTTAGAGTCAAAAGATTAAATGTTAAAATTTCATCATTATAGACCATTTTGGGATCGTTCGACAGGTCCGGAGTCATCGTTTTTCATCCGAAAATTGATTTTTTGGACTGTACCAAGAATGATTCAAAATGTCAATTGGATCATGCCTCATGTTGAATAACCACTTTTTAAACCCTCACAGTGACCAAAATTGCCATTTTTACAGAGTTTTGCTTACTCAAAAGCTTCCATTTTGACCCGTTTCAGGCACAGAAATGACTTTAAACACACTTATTCTAGTTGACAAAGTCATAATTCACATCCAACAGTAATTTAGAGTCAAAAGATTAAATGTTGAAATTTCATCATTATAGACCATTTTGGTATCGTTCGACAGGTCCGGAGTCATCGTTTTTCATCGGAAAATAGATTTTTTGGACTGTACCAAAAATGATTCAAAATGTCAATTGGATCATGCCTCATGTTGAATAACCACTTTTTAAACCCTCACAGTGACCAAAATTGCCATTTTTACAGAGTTTTGCATACTCAAAAGCTTCAATTTTGACCCGTTTCAGGCACAGAAATGACTTTAAACACACTTATTTTAGTTGACAAAGTCCTAATTCACATCCAACAGTCATTTAGAGTCAAAAGATTAAATGTTGAAATTTCATCCATATTGACCATTTTGGGATCGTTCGACAGGTCCGAAATCGTCGTTTTTCATCCGAAAATGGATTTTTTGGACTGTACCAAAAATCATTCAAAATGTCAATTGGATCATGCCTCATGTTGAATAACCACTTTTTAAACCCTCACAGTGACCAAAATTGCCATTTTTACAGAGTTTTGCTAACTCAAAAGCTTCCATTTTGACCCGTTTCAGGCACAGAAATGACTTTAAACACACTTATTCCAGTTGACAAAGTCATAATTCACATCCAACAGTAATTTAGAGTCAAAAGATTAAATGTTGAAATTTCATCATTATAGACCATTTTGGTATCGTTCGACAGGTCCGGAGTCATCGTTTTTCATCCGAAAATTGATTTTTTGGACTGTACCAAGAATGATTCAAAATGTCAATTGGATCATGCCTCATGTTGAATAACCACTTTTTAAACCCTCACAGTGACCAAAATTGCCATTTTTACAGAGTTTTGCTAACTCAAAAGCTTCCATTTTGACACGTTTCAGGCACAGAAATGACTTTAAACACACTTATTTCAGTTGACAAAGTCATAATTCACATCCAACAGTAATTTAGAGTCAAAAGATTAAATGTTGAAATTTCATCCATATTGGCCATTTTGGGATCGTTCGACAGGTCCGGAGTCATCGTTTTTCATCCGAAAATTGATTTTTTGGACTGTACCAAAAATGATTCAAAATGTCAATTGTATCATGCCTCATGTTGAATAACCACTTTTTAAACCCTCACAGTGACCAAAATTGCCATTTTTACAGAGTTTTGCTAACTCAAAAGCTTCCATTTTGACCCGTTTCAGGCACAGAAATGACTTTAAACACACTTATTCCAGTTGACAAAGTCATAATTCACATCCAACAGTAATTTAGAGTCAAAAGATTAAATGTTGAAATTTCATCATTATAGACCATTTTGGTATCGTTCGACAGGTCCGGAGTCATCGTTTTTCATCCGAAAATAGATTTTTTTGACTGTACCAAAAATGATTCCAAATGTCAATTGGATCATGCCTCATGTTGAATAACCACTTTTTAAACCCTCACAGTGACCAAAATTGCCATTTTTACAGAGTTTTGCTTACTCAAAAGCTTCAATTTTGACCCGTTTCAGGCACAGAAATGACTTTAAACACACTTATTTTAGTTGACAAAGTCCTAATTCACATCCAACAGTAATTTAGAGTCAAAAGATTAAATGTTAAAATTTCATCATTATAGACCATTTTGGGATCGCTCGACAGGTCCGGAGTCATCGTTTTTCATCCGAAAATAGATTTTTTGGACTGTACCAAGAATGATTCAAAATGTCAATTGGATCATGCCTCATGTTGAATAACCACTTTTTAAACCCTCACAGTGACCAAAATTGCCATTTTTACAGAGTTTTGCTAACTCAAAAGCTTCCATTTTGACACGTTTCAGGCACAGAAATGACTTTAAACACACTTATTTTAGTTGACAAAGTCCTAATTCACATCCAACAGTCATTTAGAGTCAAAAGATTAAATGTTGAAATTTCATCCATATTGACCATTTTGGGATCGTTCGACAGGTCCGGAGTCATCGTTTTTCATCCGAAAATTGATTTTTTGGACTGTACCAAAAATGATTCAAAATGTCAATTGGATCATGCCTCATGTTGAATAACCACTTTTTAAACCCTCACAGTGACCAAAATTGCCATTTTTACAGAGTTTTGCTTACTCAAAAGCTTCCATTTTGACCCGTTTCAGGCACATAAATGACTTTAAACACACTTATTCTAGTTGACAAAGTCATAATTCACATCCAACAGTAAGTTAGAGTCAAAAGAGTAAATGTTGAAATTTCATCCATATTGAACATTTTGGGATCGTTCGACAGGTCCGGAGTCATCGTTTTTCATCCGAAAATTGATTTTTTGGACTGTACCAAAAATGATTCAAAATGTCAATTGGATCATGCCTCATGTTGAATAACCACTTTTTAAACCCTCACAGTGACCAAAATTGCCATTTTTACAGAGTTTTGCTTACTCAAAAGCTTCCATTTTGACCCGTTTCAGGCACAGAAATGACTTTAAACACACTTATTCTAGTTGACAAAGTCATAATTCACATCCAACAGTAATTTGGAGTCAAAAGATTAAATGTTGAAATTTCATCATTATAGACCATTTTATGATCGTTCGACAGGTCCGGAGTCATCTTTTTTCATCCAAAAATTGATTTTTTGGACTGTACCAAAAATGATTCAAAACGTCAATTGGATCATACCTCATGTTGAATAACCACTTTTTAAACCCTCACAGTGACCAAAATTGCCATTTTTACAGAGTTTTGTTTACTCAAAAGCTTCAATTTTGACCCGTTTCAGGCACAGAAATGACTTTAAACACACTTATTCTAGTTGACAAAGTCATAATTCACATCCAACAGTAAATTAGAGTCAAAAGAATAAATGTTGAAATGTCATCATTATAGACCATTTTGGTATCGTTCGACAGGTCCGGAGTCATCGTTTTTCATCCGAAAATTGATTTTTTGGACTGTACCAAAAATGATTCAAAATGTCAATTGGATCATGCCTCATGTTGAATAACCACTTTTTAAACCCTCACAGTGACCAAAATTGCCATTTTTACAGAGTTTTGCTTACTCAAAAGCTTCCATTTTGACCCGTTTCAGGCACATAAATGACTTTAAACAGGTCCGGAGTCATCGTTTTTTATCCAAAAATAGATTTTTTGGACTGTACCAAAAATGATTCAAAATGTCAATTGGATCATGCCTCATGTTGAATAACCACTTTTTAAACCCTCACAGTGACCAAAATTGCCATTTTTACCGAGTTTTGCTTACTCAAAAGCTTCCATTTTGACCCGTTTCAGGCACAGAAATGACTTTAAACACACTTATTTCAGTTGACAAAGTCATAATTCACATCTAACAGTAATTTAGAGTCAAAAGATTAAATGTTGAAATTTCATCATTATAGACCATTTTGGTATCGGTCGACAGGTCCGGAGTCATCGTTTTTCATCCGAAAATTGATTTTTTGGACTGTACCAAAAATGATTCAAAATCTCAATTGGATCATGCCTCATGTTGAATAACCACTTTTTAAACCCTCACAGTGACCAAAATTGCCATTTTTACAGAGTTTTGCTTTCTCAAAAGCTTCAATTTTGACCCGTTTCAGGCACAGAAATGACTTTAAACACACTTATTCTAGTTGACAAAGTCATAATTCACATCCAACAGTAATTTAGAGTCAAAAGATTAAATGTTGAAATTTCATCATTATAGACCATTTTGGTATCGTTCGACAGGTCCGGAGTCATCGTTTTTCATCCGAAAATTGATTTTTTGGACTGTACCAAAAATAATTCAAAATGTCAATTGGATCATGCCTCATGTTGAATAACCACTTTTTAAACCCTCACAGTGACCAAAATTGCCATTTTTACAGAGTTTTGATTACTCAAAAGCTTCCATTTTGACCCGTTTCAGGCACAGAAATGACTTTAAACACACTTATTCTAGTTGACAAAGTCATAATTCACATCCAACAGTAATTTAGTGTCAAAAAAATAAATGTTGAAATTTCATCCATATTGAACATTTTGGGATCGTTCGACAGGTCCGGAGTCATCGTTTTTCATCCGAAAATGGATTTTTTGGACTGTACCAAAAATGATTCAAAATGTCAATTGGATCATGCCTCATGTTGAATAACCACTTTTTAAACCCTCACAGTGACCAAAATTGCCATTTTTACAGAGTTTTGCTAACTCAAAAGCTTCCATTTTGACCCGTTTCAGGCACAGAAATGACTTTAAACACACTTATTCCAGTTGACAAAGTCATAATTCACATCCAACAGTAATTTAGAGTCAAAAGATTAAATATTGAAATGTCATCATTATAGACCATTTTGGTATCGTTCGACAGGTCCGGAGTCATCGTTTTTCATCCAAAAATTGATTTTTTGGACTGTACCAAAAATGATTCAAAATGTCAATTGGATCATGCCTCATGTTGAATAACCACTTTTTAAACCCTCACAGTGACCAAAATTGCCATTTTTACAGAGTTTTGCTTACTCAAAACCTTCAATTTTGACCCGTTTCAGGCACAGAAATGACTTTAAACACACTTATTCTAGTTGACAAAGTCATAATTCACATCCAACAGTAATTTAGAGTCAAAAGATTAAATGTTGAAATTTCATCATTACAGACCATTTTGGTATCGTTCGACAGGTCCGGAGTCATCGTTTTCCATCCGAAAATTGATTTTTTGGACTGTACCAAAAATGATTCAAAATGTCAATTGGATCATGCCTCATGTTGAATAACCACTTTTTGAACCCTCACAGTGACCAAAATTGCCATTTTTACAGAGTTTTGCTTACTCAAAAGCTTCCATTTTGACCCGTTTCAGGCACATAAATGACTTTAAACACACTTATTCTAGTTGACAAAGTCATAATTCACATCCAACAGTAATTTAGAGTCAAAAGATTAAATGTTGAAATTTCATCCATATTGGCCATTTTGGGATCGTTCGACAGGTCCGGAGTCATCGTTTTTCATCCGAAAATTGATTTTTTGGACTGTACCAAAAATGATTCAAAATGTCAATTGGATCATGCCTCATGTTGAATAACCACTTTTTAAACCCTCACAGTGACCAAAATTGCCATTTTTACAGAGTTTTGCTAACTCAAAAGCTTCCATTTTGACCCGTTTCAGGCACAGAAATGACTTTAAACACACTTATTCCAGTTGACAAAGTCATAATTCACATCCAACAGTAATTTAGAGTCAAAAGATTAAATGTTGAAATTTCATCATTATAGACCATTTTGGTATCGGTCGACAGGTCCGGAGTCATCGTTTTTCATCCGAAAATTGATTTTTTGGACTGTACCAAAAATGATTCAAAATGTCAATTGGATCATGCCTCATGTTGAATAACCACTTTTTAAACCCTCACAGTGACCAAAATTGCCATTTTTACAGAGTTTTGCTTTCTCAAAAGCTTCAATTTTGACCCGTTTCAGGCACAGAAATGACTTTAAACACACTTATTCTAGTTGACAAAGTCATACTTCACATCCAACAGTATTTTAGAGTCAAAAGATTAAATGTTGAAATTTCATCATTATAGACCATTTTGGTATCGTTCGACAGGTCCGGAGTCATCGTTTTTTATCCGAAAATTGATTTTTTGGACTGTACCAAAAATAATTCAAAATGTCAATTGGATCATGCCTCATGTTGAATAACCACTTTTTAAACCCTCACAGTGACCAAAAATTGCATTTTTACAGAGTTTTGCTTACTCAAAAGCTTCCATTTTGACCCGTTTCAGGCACAGAAATGACTTTAAACACACTTATTCTAGTTGACAAAGTCATAATTCACATCCAACAGTAATTTAGAGTCAAAAGATTAAATGTTGAAATTTCATCATTATAGACCATTTTATGATCGTTCGACAGGTCCGGAGTCATCGTTTTTCATCTGAAAATTGATTTTTTGGACTGTACCAAAAATCATTCAAAATGTCAATTGGATCGTGCCTCGTGTTGAATAACCACTTTTTAAACCCTCACAGTGACCAAAATTGCCATTTTTACAGAGTTTTGCTTACTCAAAAGATTCAATTTTGACCCGTTTCAGGCACAGAAATTACTTTAAACACACTTATTTTAGTTGACAAAGTCCTAATTCACATCCAACAGTAATTTAGAGTCAAAAGATTAAATGTTAAAATTTCATCATTATAGACCATTTTGGGATCGTTCGACAGGTCCGGAGTCATCGTTTTTCATCCGAAAATTGATTTTTTGGACTGTACCAAGAATGATTCAAAATGTCAATTGGATCATGCCTCATGTTGAATAACCACTTTTTAAACCCTCACAGTGACCAAAATTGCCATTTTTACAGAGTTTTGCTTACTCAAAAGCTTCCATTTTGACCCGTTTCAGGCACAGAAATGACTTTAAACACACTTATTCTAGTTGACAAAGTCATAATTCACATCCAACAGTAATTTAGAGTCAAAAGATTAAATGTTGAAATTTCATCATTATAGACCATTTTGGTATCGTTCGACAGGTCCGGAGTCATCGTTTTTCATCGGAAAATAGATTTTTTGGACTGTACCAAAAATGATTCAAAATGTCAATTGGATCATGCCTCATGTTGAATAACCACTTTTTAAACCCTCACAGTGACCAAAATTGCCATTTTTACAGAGTTTTGCATACTCAAAAGCTTCAATTTTGACCCGTTTCAGGCACAGAAATGACTTTAAACACACTTATTTTAGTTGACAAAGTCCTAATTCACATCCAACAGTCATTTAGAGTCAAAAGATTAAATGTTGAAATTTCATCCATATTGACCATTTTGGGATCGTTCGACAGGTCCGAAATCGTCGTTTTTCATCCGAAAATGGATTTTTTGGACTGTACCAAAAATCATTCAAAATGTCAATTGGATCATGCCTCATGTTGAATAACCACTTTTTAAACCCTCACAGTGATCAAAATTGCCATTTTTACAGAGTTTTGCTTACTCAAAAGCTTCAATTTTGACCCGTTTCAGGCACAGAAATGACTTTAAACACACTTATTCTAGTTGACAAAGTCATAATTCACATCCAACAGTAAATTAGAGTCAAAAGAATAAATGTTGAAATGTCATCATTATAGACCATTTTGGTATCGTTCGACAGGTCCAGAGTCATCGTTTTTCATCCGAAAATTGATTTTTTGGACTGTACCAAACATGATTCAAAATGTCAATTGGATCATGCCTCATGTTGAATAACCACTTTTTAAACCCTCACAGTGACCAAAATTGCCATTTTTACAGAGTTTTGCTTACTCAAAAGCTTCCATTTTGACCCGTTTCAGGCACATAAATGACTTTAAACAGGTCCGGAGTCATCGTTTTTCATCCAAAAATAGATTTTTTGGACTGTACCAAAAATGATTCAAAATGTCAATTGGATCATGCCTCATGTTGAATAACCACTTTTTAAACCCTCACAGTGACCAAAATTGCCATTTTTACAGAGTTTTGCTTACTCAAAAGCTTCCATTTTGACCCGTTTCAGGCACAGAAATGACTTTAAACACACTTATTCCAGTTGACAAAGTCATAATTCACATCCAACAGTAATTTAGAGTCAAAAGATTAAATGTTGAAATTTCATCATTATAGACCATTTTGGTATCGGTCGACAGGTCCGGAGTCATCGTTTTTCATCCGAAAATTGATTTTTTGGACTGTACCAAAAATGATTCAAAATGTCAATTGGATCATGCCTCATGTTGAATAACCACTTTTTAAACCCTCACAGTGACCAAAATTGCCATTTTTACAGAGTTTTGCTTTCTCAAAAGCTTCAATTTTGACCCGTTTCAGGCACAGAAATGACTTTAAACACACTTATTCTAGTTGACAAAGTCATAATTCACATCCAACAGTAATTTAGAGTCAAAAGATTAAATGTTGAAATTTCATCATTATAGACCATTTTGGTATCGTTCGACAGGTCCGGAGTCATCGTTTTTCATCCGAAAATTGATTTTTTGGACTGTACCAAAAATGATTCAAAATGTCAATTGGATCATGCCTCATGTTGAATAACCACTTTTTAAACCCTCACAGTGACCAAAAATTGCCATTTTTACAGAGTTTTGCTTACTCAAAAGCTTCCATTTTGACCCGTTTCAGGCACATAAATGACTTTAAACACACTTATTCTAGTTGACAAAGTCATAATTCACATCCAACAGTAATTTAGAGTCAAAAGAGTAAATGTTGAAATTTCATCCATTATTGAACATTTTGGGATCGTTCGACAGGTCCGGAGTCATCGTTTTTCATCCAAAAATTGATTTTTTGGACTGTACCAAAAATGATTCAAAATGTCAATTGGATCATGCCTCATGTTGAATAACCACTTTTTAAACCCTCACAGTGACCAAAACTGCCATTTTTACAGAGTTTTGCTTACTCAAAAGCTTCCATTTTGACCCGTTTCAGGCACAGAAATGACTTTAAACACACTTATTCTAGTTGACAAAGTCATAATTCACTTCCAACAGTAATTTAGAGTCAAAAGATTAAATGTTGAAATTTCATCATTATAGACCATTTTATGATCGTTCGACAGGTCCGGAGTCATCGTTTTTCATCCGAAAATAGATTTTTTGGACTGTACCAAAAATGATTCAAAATGTCAATTGGATCATGCCTCATGTTTAATAACCACTTTTTAAACCCTCACAGTGACCAAAATTGCCATTTTTACAGAGTTTTGCTTACTCAAAAGCTTCCATTTTGACCCGTTTCAGGCACAGAAATGACTTTAAACACACTTATTCTAGTTGACAAAGTCATAATTCACATCCAACAGTAATTTAGTGTCAAAAGAGTAAATGTTGAAATTTCATCCATATTGAACATTTTGGGATCGTTCGACAGGTCCGGAGTCATCGTTTTTCATCCAAAAATTGGTTTTTTGGACTGTACCAAAAATGATTCAAAATGTCAATAGGATCATGCCTCATGTTGAATAACCACTTTTTAAACCCTCACAGTGACCAAAACTGCCATTTTTACAGAGTTTTGCTTACTCAAAAGCTTCCATTTTGACCCGTTTCAGGCACAGAAATGACTTTAAACACACTTATTCTAGTTGACAAAGTCATAATTCACTTCCAACAGTAATTTAGAGTCAAAAGATTAAATGTTGAAATTTCATCATTATAGACCATTTTATGATCGTTCGACAGGTCCGGAGTCATCGTTTTTCATCCGAAAATAGATTTTTTGGACTGTACCAAAAATGATTCAAAATGTCAATTGGATCATGCCTCATGTTTAATAACCACTTTTTAAACCCTCACAGTGACCAAAATTGCCATTTTTACAGAGTTTTGCTTACTCAAAAGCTTCCATTTTGACCCGTTTCAGGCACAGAAATGACTTTAAACACACTCATTCTAGTTGACAAAGTCATAATTCACTTCCAACAGTAATTTAGAGTCAAAAGATTAAATGTTGAAATTTCATCATTATAGACCATTTTATGATCGTTCGACAGGTCCGGAGTCATCGTTTTTCATCCGAAAATTGATTTTTTGGACTGTACCAAAAATAATTCAAAATGTCAATTGGATCATGCCTCATGTTGAATAACCACTTTTTAAACCCTCACAGTGACCAAAAATTGCATTTTTACAGAGTTTTGCTTACTCAAAAGCTTCCATTTTGACCCGTTTCAGGCACAGAAATGACTTTAAACACACTTATTCTAGTTGACAAAGTCATAATTCACATCCAACAGTAATTTAGAGTCAAAAGATTAAATGTTGAAATTTCATCATTATAGACCATTTTATGATCGTTCGACAGGTCCGGAGTCATCGTTTTTCATCTGAAAATTGATTTTTTGGACTGTACCAAAAATCATTCAAAATGTCAATTGGATCGTGCCTCGTGTTGAATAACCACTTTTTAAACCCTCACAGTGACCAAAATTGCCATTTTTACAGAGTTTTGCTTACTCAAAAGATTCAATTTTGACCCGTTTCAGGCACAGAAATGACTTTAAACACACTTATTTTAGTTGACAAAGTCCTAATTCACATCCAACAGTAATTTAGAGTCAAAAGATTAAATGTTAAAATTTCATCATTATAGACCATTTTGGGATCGTTCGACAGGTCCGGAGTCATCGTTTTTCATCCGAAAATTGATTTTTTGGACTGTACCAAGAATGATTCAAAATGTCAATTGGATCATGCCTCATGTTGAATAACCACTTTTTAAACCCTCACAGTGACCAAAATTGCCATTTTTACAGAGTTTTGCTAACTCAAAAGCTTCCATTTTGACACGTTTCAGGCACAGAAATGACTTTAAACACACTTATTTCAGTTGACAAAGTCATAATTCACATCCAACAGTAATTTAGAGTCAAAAGATTAAATGTTGAAATTTCATCCATATTGGCCATTTTGGGATCGTTCGACAGGTCCGGAGTCATCGATTTTCATCCGAAAATTGATTTTTTGGACTGTACCAAAAATGATTCAAAATGTCAATTGGATCATGCCTCATGTTGAATAACCACTTTTTAAACCCTCACAGTGACCAAAATTGCCATTTTTACAGAGTTTTGCTAACTCAAAAGCTTCCATTTTGACCCGTTTCAGGCACAGAAATGACTTTAAACACACTTATTCCAGTTGACAAAGTCATAATTCACATCCAACAGTAATTTAGAGTCAAAAGATTAAATGTTGAAATTTCATCATTATAGACCATTTTGGTATCGTTCGACAGGTCCGGAGTCATCGTTTTTCATCCGAAAATAGATTTTTTTGACTGTACCAAAAATGATTCAAAATGTCAATTGGATCATGCCTCATGTTGAATAACCACTTTTTAAACCCTCACAGTGACCAAAATTGCCATTTTTACAGAGTTTTGCTTACTCAAAAGCTTCAATTTTGACCCGTTTCAGGCACAGAAATGACTTTAAACACACTTATTTTAGTTGACAAAGTCCTAATTCACATCCAACAGTAATTTAGAGTCAAAAGATTAAATGTTAAAATTTCATCATTATAGACCATTTTGGGATCGTTCGACAGGTCCGGAGTCATCGTTTTTCATCCGAAAATTGATTTTTTGGACTGTACCAAGAATGATTCAAAATGTCAATTGGATCATGCCTCATGTTGAATAACCACTTTTTAAACCCTCACAGTGACCAAAATTGCCATTTTTACAGAGTTTTGCTAACTCAAAAGCTTCCATTTTGACACGTTTCAGGCACAGAAATGACTTTAAACACACTTATTTTAGTTGACAAAGTCCTAATTCACATCCAACAGTCATTTAGAGTCAAAAGATTAAATGTTGAAATTTCATCCATATTGACCATTTTGGGATCGTTCGACAGGTCCGGAGTCATCGTTTTTCATCCGAAAATTGATTTTTTGGACTGTACCAAAAATGATTCAAAATGTCAATTGGATCATGCCTCATGTTGAATAACCACTTTTTAAACCCTCACAGTGACCAAAATTGCCATTTTTACAGAGTTTTGCTTACTCAAAAGCTTCCATTTTGACCCGTTTCAGGCACATAAATGACTTTAAACACACTTATTCTAGTTGACAAAGTCATAATTCACATCCAACAGTAAGTTAGAGTCAAAAGAGTAAATGTTGAAATTTCATCCATATTGAACATTTTGGGATCGTTCGACAGGTCCGGAGTCATCGTTTTTCATCCGAAAATTGATTTTTTGGACTGTACCAAAAATGATTCAAAATGTCAATTGGATCATGCCTCATGTTGAATAACCACTTTTTAAACCCTCACAGTGACCAAAATTGCCATTTTTACAGAGTTTTGCTTACTCAAAAGCTTCCATTTTGACCCGTTTCAGGCACAGAAATGACTTTAAACACACTTATTCTAGTTGACAAAGTCATAATTCACATCCAACAGTAATTTGGAGTCAAAAGATTAAATGTTGAAATTTCATCATTATAGACCATTTTATGATCGTTCGACAGGTCCGGAGTCATCTTTTTTCATCCAAAAATTGATTTTTTGGACTGTACCAAAAATGATTCAAAACGTCAATTGGATCATACCTCATGTTGAATAACCACTTTTTAAACCCTCACAGTGACCAAAATTGCCATTTTTACAGAGTTTTGTTTACTCAAAAGCTTCAATTTTGACCCGTTTCAGGCACAGAAATGACTTTAAACACACTTATTCTAGTTGACAAAGTCATAATTCACATCCAACAGTAAATTAGAGTCAAAAGAATAAATGTTGAAATGTCATCATTATAGACCATTTTGGTATCGTTCGACAGGTCCGGAGTCATCGTTTTTCATCCGAAAATTGATTTTTTGGACTGTACCAAAAATGATTCAAAATGTCAATTGGATCATGCCTCATGTTGAATAACCACTTTTTAAACCCTCACAGTGACCAAAATTGCCATTTTTACAGAGTTTTGCTTACTCAAAAGCTTCCATTTTGACCCGTTTCAGGCACATAAATGACTTTAAACAGGTCCGGAGTCATCGTTTTTTATCCAAAAATAGATTTTTTGGACTGTACCAAAAATGATTCAAAATGTCAATTGGATCATGCCTCATGTTGAATAACCACTTTTTAAACCCTCACAGTGACCAAAATTGCCATTTTTACCGAGTTTTGCTTACTCAAAAGCTTCCATTTTGACCCGTTTCAGGCACAGAAATGACTTTAAACACACTTATTTCAGTTGACAAAGTCATAATTCACATCTAACAGTAATTTAGAGTCAAAAGATTAAATGTTGAAATTTCATCATTATAGACCATTTTGGTATCGGTCGACAGGTCCGGAGTCATCGTTTTTCATCCGAAAATTGATTTTTTGGACTGTACCAAAAATGATTCAAAATCTCAATTGGATCATGCCTCATGTTGAATAACCACTTTTTAAACCCTCACAGTGACCAAAATTGCCATTTTTACAGAGTTTTGCTTTCTCAAAAGCTTCAATTTTGACCCGTTTCAGGCACAGAAATGACTTTAAACACACTTATTCTAGTTGACAAAGTCATAATTCACATCCAACAGTAATTTAGAGTCAAAAGATTAAATGTTGAAATTTCATCATTATAGACCATTTTGGTATCGTTCGACAGGTCCGGAGTCATCGTTTTTCATCCGAAAATTGATTTTTTGGACTGTACCAAAAATAATTCAAAATGTCAATTGGATCATGCCTCATGTTGAATAACCACTTTTTAAACCCTCACAGTGACCAAAAATTGCATTTTTACAGAGTTTTGCTTACTCAAAAGCTTCCATTTTGACCCGTTTCAGGCACAGAAATGACTTTAAACACACTTATTCTAGTTGACAAAGTCATAATTCACATCCAAAAGTAATTTAGAGTCAAAAGATTAAATGTTAAAATTTCCTCATTATAGACCATTTTGGGATCGTTCGACAGGTCCGGAGTCATCGTTTTTCATCCGAAAATTGATTTTTTGGACTGTACCAAGAATGATTCAAAATGTCAATTGGATCATGCCTCATGTTGAATAACCACTTTTTAAACCCTCACAGTGACCAAAATTGCCATTTTTACAGAGTTTTGATTACTCAAAAGCTTCCATTTTGACCCGTTTCAGGCACAGAAATGACTTTAAACACACTTATTCTAGTTGACAAAGTCATAATTCACATCAAACAGTAAGTTAGAGTCAAAAGAGTAAATGTTGAAATTTCATCCATATTGAACATTTTGGGATCGTTCGACAGGTCCGGAGTCATCGTTTTTCATCCAAAAATTGATTTTTTGGACTGTACCAAAAATGATTCAAAATGTCAATTGGATCATGCCTCATGTTGAATAACCACTTTTTAAACCCTCACAGTGACCAAAACTGCCATTTTTACAGAGTTTTGCTTACTCAAAAGCTTCCATTTTGACCCGTTTCAGGCACAGAAATGACTTTAAACACACTTATTCTAGTTGACAAAGTCATAATTCACTTCCAACAGTAATTTGGAGTCAAAAGATTAAATGTTGAAATTTCATCATTATAGACCATTTTGGTATCGTTCGACAGGTCCGGAGTCATCGTTTTTCATCCGAAAATTGATTTTTTGGACTGTACCAAAAATGATTCAAAATGTCAATTGGATCATGCCTCATGTTGAATAACCACTTTTTAAACCCTCACAGTGACCAAAATTGCCATTTTTACAGAGTTTTGCTTACTCAAAAGCTTCCATTTTGACCCGTTTCAGGCACAGAAATGACTTTAAACACACTTATTCTAGTTGACAAAGTCATAATTCACATCCAACAGTAATTTGGAGTCAAAAGATTAAATGTTGAAATTTCATCATTATAGACCATTTTGGTATCGTTCGACAGGTCCGGAGTCATCGTTTTTCATCCGAAAATTGATTTTTTGGACTGTACCAAAAATGATTCAAAATGTCAATTGGATCATGCCTCATGTTGAATAACCACTTTTTAAACCCTCACAGTGACCAAAATTGCCATTTTTACAGAGTTTTGCTAACTCAAAAGCTTCCATTTTGACACGTTTCAGGCACAGAAATGACTTTAAACACACTTATTTTAGTTGACAAAGTCCTAATTCACATCCAACAGTCATTTAGAGTCAAAAGATTAAATGTTGAAATTTCATCCATATTGACCATTTTGGGATCGTTCGACAGGTCCGGAGTCATCGTTTTTCATCCGAAAATTGATTTTTTGGACTGTACCAAAAATGATTCAAAATGTCAATTGGATCATGCCTCATGTTGAATAACCACTTTTTAAACCCTCACAGTGACCAAAATTGCCATTTTTACAGAGTTTTGCTTACTCAAAAGCTTCCATTTTGACCCGTTTCAGGCACATAAATGACTTTAAACACACTTATTCTAGTTGACAAAGTCATAATTCACATCCAACAGTAAGTTAGAGTCAAAAGAGTAAATGTTGAAATTTCATCCATATTGAACATTTTGGGATCGTTCGACAGGTCCGGAGTCATCGTTTTTCATCCAAAAATTGATTTTTTGGACTGTACCAAAAAGGATTCAAAATGTCAATTGGATCATGCCTCATGTTGAATAACCACTTTTTAAACCCTCACAGTGACCAAAACTGCCATTTTTACAGAGTTTTGCTTACTCAAAAGCTTCCATTTTGACCCGTTTCAGGCACAGAAATGACTTTAAACACACTTATTCTAGTTGACAAAGTCATAATTCACTTCCAACAGTAATTTGGAGTCAAAAGATTAAATGTTGAAATTTCATCATTATAGACCATTTTGGTATCGTTCGACAGGTCCGGAGTCATCGTTTTTCATCCGAAAATTGATTTTTTGGACTGTACCAAAAATGATTCAAAATGTCAATTGGATCATGCCTCATGTTGAATAACCACTTTTTAAACCCTCACAGTGACCAAAATTGCCATTTTTACAGAGTTTTGCTTACTCAAAAGCTTCCATTTTGACCCGTTTCAGGCACAGAAATGACTTTAAACACACTTATTCTAGTTGACAAAGTCATAATTCACATCCAACAGTAATTTAGAGTCAAAAGATTAAATGTTGAAATTTCATCATTATAGACCATTTTATGATCGTTCGACAGGTCCGGAGTCATCTTTTTTCATCCAAAAATTGATTTTTTGGACTGTACCAAAAATGATTCAAAACGTCAATTGGATCATGCCTCATGTTGAATAACCACTTTTTAAACCCTCACAGTGACCAAAATTGCCATTTTTACAGAGTTTTGTTTACTCAAAAGCTTCAATTTTGACCCGTTTCAGGCACAGAAATGACTTTAAACACACTTATTCTAGTTGACAAAGTCATAATTCACATCCAACAGTAAATTAGAGTCAAAAGAATAAATGTTGAAATGTCATCATTATAGACCATTTTGGTATCGTTCGACAGGTCCGGAGTCATCGTTTTTCATCCGAAAATTGATTTTTTGGACTGTACCAAAAATGATTCAAAATGTCAATTGGATCATGCCTCATGTTGAATAACCACTTTTTAAACCCTCACAGTGACCAAAATTGCCATTTTTACAGAGTTTTGCTTACTCAAAAGCTTCCATTTTGACCCGTTTCAGGCACATAAATGACTTTAAACAGGTCCGGAGTCATCGTTTTTCATCCAAAAATAGATTTTTTGGACTGTACCAAAAATGATTCAAAATGTCAATTGGATCATGCCTCATGTTGAATAACCACTTTTTAAACCCTCACAGTGACCAAAATTGCCATTTTTACAGAGTTTTGCTTACTCAAAAGCTTCCATTTTGACCCGTTTCAGGCACAGAAATGACTTTAAACACACTTATTCCAGTTGACAAAGTCATAATTCACATCCAACAGTAATTTAGAGTCAAAAGATTAAATGTTGAAATTTCATCATTATAGACCATTTTGGTATCGGTCGACAGGTCCGGAGTCATCGTTTTTCATCCGAAAATTGATTTTTTGGACTGTACCAAAAATGATTCAAAATGTCAATTGGATCATGCCTCATGTTGAATAACCACTTTTTAAACCCTCACAGTGACCAAAATTGCCATTTTTACAGAGTTTTGCTTTCTCAAAAGCTTCAATTTTGACCCGTTTCAGGCACAGAAATGACTTTAAACACACTTATTCTAGTTGACAAAGTCATAATTCACATCCAACAGTAATTTAGAGTCAAAAGATTAAATGTTGAAATTTCATCATTATAGACCATTTTGGTATCGTTCGACAGGTCCGGAGTCATCGTTTTTCATCCGAAAATTGATTTTTTGGACTGTACCAAAAATAATTCAAAATGTCAATTGGATCATGCCTCATGTTGAATAACCACTTTTTAAACCCTCACAGTGACCAAAAATTGCATTTTTACAGAGTTTTGCTTACTCAAAAGCTTCCATTTTGACCTGTTTCAGGCACAGAAATGACTTTAAACACACTTATTCTAGTTGACAAAGTCATAATTCACATCCAACAGTAATTTAGAGTCAAAAGATTAAATGTTAAAATTTCATCATTATAGACCATTTTGGGATCGTTCGACAGGTCCGGAGTCATCGTTTTTCATCCGAAAATTGATTTTTTGGACTGTACCAAGAATGATTCAAAATGTCAATTGGATCATGCCTCATGTTGAATAACCACTTTTTAAACCCTCACAGTGACCAAAATTGCCATTTTTACAGAGTTTTGCTTACTCAAAAGCTTCCATTTTGACCCGTTTCAGGCACAGAAATGACTTTAAACACACTTATTCTAGTTGACAAAGTCATAATTCACATCCAACAGTAATTTAGTGTCAAAAAAATAAATGTTGAAATTTCATCCATATTGAACATTTTGGGATCGTTCGACAGGTCCGGAGTCATCGTTTTTCATCCGAAAATGGATTTTTTGGACTGTACCAAAAATGATTCAAAATGTCAATTGGATCATGCCTCATGTTGAATAACCACTTTTTAAACCCTCACAGTGACCAAAATTGCCATTTTTACAGAGTTTTGCTAACTCAAAAGCTTCCATTTTGACCCGTTTCAGGCACAGAAATGACTTTAAACACACTTATTCCAGTTGACAAAGTCATAATTCACATCCAACAGTAATTTAGAGTCAAAAGATTAAATGTTGAAATGTCATCATTATAGACCATTTTGGTATCGTTCGACAGGTCCGGAGTCATCGTTTTTCATCCGAAAATTGATTTTTTGGACTGTACCAAAAATGATTCAAAATGTCAATTGGATCATGCCTCATGTTGAATAACCACTTTTTAAACCCTCACAGTGACCAAAATTGCCATTTTTACAGAGTTTTGCTTACTCAAAACCTTCAATTTTGACCCGTTTCAGGCACAGAAATGACTTTAAACACACTTATTCTAGTTGACAAAGTCATAATTCACATCCAACAGTAATTTAGAGTCAAAAGATTAAATGTTGAAATTTCATCATTATAGACCATTTTGGTATCGTTCGACAGGTCCGGAGTCATCGTTTTTCATCCGAAAATTGATTTTTTGGACTGTACCAAAAATGATTCAAAATGTCAATTGGATCATGCCTCATGTTGAATAACCACTTTTTAAACCCTCACAGTGACCAAAATTGCCATTTTTACAGAGTTTTGCTTACTCAAAAGCTTCCATTTTGACCCGTTTCAGGCACATAAATGACTTTAAACACACTTATTCTAGTTGACAAAGTCATAATTCACATCCAACAGAAAGTTAGAGTCAAAAGAGTAAATGTTGAAATTTCATCCATATTGAACATTTTGGGATCGTTCGACAGGTCCGGAGTCATTGTTTTTCATCCAAAAATTGATTTTTTGGACTGTACCAAAAATGATTCAAAATGTCAATTGGATCATGCCTCATGTTGAATAACCACTTTTTAAACCCTCACAGTGACCAAAATTGCCATTTTTACAGAGTTTTGCTTACTCAAAAGCTTCCATTTTGACCCGTTTCAGGCACAGAAATGACTTTAAACACACTTATTCTAGTTGACAAAGTCATAATTCACATCCAACAGTAATGAGAGTCAAAAGATTAAATGTTGAAATTTCATCATTATAGACCATTTTATGATCGTTCGACAGGTCCGGAGTCATCTTTTTTCATCCAAAAATTGATTTTTTGGACTGTACCAAAAATGATTCAAAATGTCAATTGGATCATGCCTCATGTTGAATAACCACTTTTTAAACCCTCACAGTGACCAAAATTGCCATTTTTACAGAGTTTTGCTTACTCAAAAGCTTCAATTTTGACCCGTTTCAGGCACAGAAATGACTTTAAACACACTTATTCTAGTTGACAAAGTCATAATTCACATCCAACAGTAATTTAGAGTCAAAAGAATAAATGTTGAAATGTCATCATTATAGACCATTTTGGTATCGTTCGACAGGTCCGGAGTCATCGTTTTTCATCCGAAAATTGATTTTTTGGACTGTACCAAAAATGATTCAAAATGTCAATTGGATCATGCCTCATGTTGAATAACCACTTTTTAAACCCTCACAGTGACCAAAATTGCCATTTTTACAGAGTTTTGCTTACTCAAAAGCTTCCATTTTGACCCGTTTCAGGCACATAAATGACTTTAAACAGGTCCGGAGTCATCGTTTTTCATCCAAAAATTGATTTTTTGGACTGTACCAAAAATGATTCAAAATGTCAATTGGATCATGCCTCATGTTGAATAACCACTTTTTAAACCCTCACAGTGACCAAAATTGCCATTTTTACAGAGTTTTGCTTACTCAAAAGCTTCCATTTTGACCCGTTTCAGGCACAGAAATGACTTTAAACACACTTATTCCAGTTGACAAAGTCATAATTCACATCCAACAGTAATTTAGAGTCAAAAGATTAAATGTTGAAATTTCATCATTATAGACCATTTTGGTATCGGTCGACAGGTCCGGAGTCATCGTTTTTCATCCGAAAATTGATTTTTTGGACTGTACCAAAAATGATTCAAAATGTCAATTGGATCATGCCTCATGTTGAATAACCACTTTTTAAACCCTCACAGTGACCAAAATTGCCATTTTTACAGAGTTTTGCTTTCTCAAAAGCTTCAATTTTGACCCGTTTCAGGCACAGAAATGACTTTAAACACACTTATTCTAGTTGACAAAGTCATAATTCACATCCAACAGTATTTTAGAGTCAAAAGATTAAATGTTGAAATTTCATCATTATAGACCATTTTGGTATCGTTCGACAGGTCCGGAGTCATCGTTTTTTATCCGAAAATTGATTTTTTGGACTGTACCAAAAATAATTCAAAATGTCAATTGGATCATGCCTCATGTTGAATAACCACTTTTTAAACCCTCACAGTGACCAAAAATTGCATTTTTACAGAGTTTTGCTTACTCAAAAGCTTCCATTTTGACCCGTTTCAGGCACAGAAATGACTTTAAACACACTTATTCTAGTTGACAAAGTCATAATTCACATCCAACAGTAATTTAGAGTCAAAAGATTAAATGTTGAAATTTCATCATTATAGACCATTTTATGATCGTTCGACAGGTCCGGAGTCATCGTTTTTCATCTGAAAATTGATTTTTTGGACTGTACCAAAAATCATTCAAAATGTCAATTGGATCGTGCCTCGTGTTGAATAACCACTTTTTAAACCCTCACAGTGACCAAAATTGCCATTTTTACAGAGTTTTGCTTACTCAAAAGATTCAATTTTGACCCGTTTCAGGCACAGAAATTACTTTAAACACACTTATTTTAGTTGACAAAGTCCTAATTCACATCCAACAGTAATTTAGAGTCAAAAGATTAAATGTTAAAATTTCATCATTATAGACCATTTTGGGATCGTTCGACAGGTCCGGAGTCATCGTTTTTCATCCGAAAATTGATTTTTTGGACTGTACCAAGAATGATTCAAAATGTCAATTGGATCATGCCTCATGTTGAATAACCACTTTTTAAACCCTCACAGTGACCAAAATTGCCATTTTTACAGAGTTTTGCTTACTCAAAAGCTTCCATTTTGACCCGTTTCAGGCACAGAAATGACTTTAAACACACTTATTTTAGTTGACAAAGTCCTAATTCACATCCAACAGTAATTTAGAGTCAAAAGATTAAATGTTAAAATTTCATCATTATAGACCATTTTGGGATCGTTCGACAGGTCCGGAGTCATCGTTTTTCATCCGAAAATTGATTTTTTGGACTGTACCAAGAATGATTCAAAATGTCAATTGGATCATGCCTCATGTTGAATAACCACTTTTTAAACCCTCACAGTGACCAAAATTGCCATTTTTACAGAGTTTTGCTAACTCAAAAGCTTCCATTTTGACACGTTTCAGGCACAGAAATGACTTTAAACACACTTATTTTAGTTGACAAAGTCCTAATTCACATCCAACAGTCATTTAGAGTCAAAAGATTAAATGTTGAAATTTCATCCATATTGACCATTTTGGGATCGTTCGACAGGTCCGGAGTCATCGTTTTTCATCCGAAAATTGATTTTTTGGACTGTACCAAAAATGATTCAAAATGTCAATTGGATCATGCCTCATGTTGAATAACCACTTTTTAAACCCTCACAGTGACCAAAATTGCCATTTTTACAGAGTTTTGCTTACTCAAAAGCTTCCATTTTGACCCGTTTCAGGCACATAAATGACTTTAAACACACTTATTCTAGTTGACAAAGTCATAATTCACATCCAACAGTAAGTTAGAGTCAAAAGAGTAAATGTTGAAATTTCATCCATATTGAACATTTTGGGATCGTTCGACAGGTCCGGAGTCATCGTTTTTCATCCAAAAATTGATTTTTTGGACTGTACCAAAAAGGATTCAAAATGTCAATTGGATCATGCCTCATGTTGAATAACCACTTTTTAAACCCTCACAGTGACCAAAACTGCCATTTTTACAGAGTTTTGCTTACTCAAAAGCTTCCATTTTGACCCGTTTCAGGCACAGAAATGACTTTAAACACACTTATTCTAGTTGACAAAGTCATAATTCACTTCCAACAGTAATTTGGAGTCAAAAGATTAAATGTTGAAATTTCATCATTATAGACCATTTTGGTATCGTTCGACAGGTCCGGAGTCATCGTTTTTCATCCGAAAATTGATTTTTTGGACTGTACCAAAAATGATTCAAAATGTCAATTGGATCATGCCTCATGTTGAATAACCACTTTTTAAACCCTCACAGTGACCAAAATTGCCATTTTTACAGAGTTTTGCTTACTCAAAAGCTTCCATTTTGACCCGTTTCAGGCACAGAAATGACTTTAAACACACTTATTCTAGTTGACAAAGTCATAATTCACATCCAACAGTAATTTAGAGTCAAAAGATTAAATGTTGAAATTTCATCATTATAGACCATTTTATGATCGTTCGACAGGTCCGGAGTCATCTTTTTTCATCCAAAAATTGATTTTTTGGACTGTACCAAAAATGATTCAAAACGTCAATTGGATCATGCCTCATGTTGAATAACCACTTTTTAAACCCTCACAGTGACCAAAATTGCCATTTTTACAGAGTTTTGTTTACTCAAAAGCTTCAATTTTGACCCGTTTCAGGCACAGAAATGACTTTAAACACACTTATTCTAGTTGACAAAGTCATAATTCACATCCAACAGTAAATTAGAGTCAAAAGAATAAATGTTGAAATGTCATCATTATAGACCATTTTGGTATCGTTCGACAGGTCCGGAGTCATCGTTTTTCATCCGAAAATTGATTTTTTGGACTGTACCAAAAATGATTCAAAATGTCAATTGGATCATGCCTCATGTTGAATAACCACTTTTTAAACCCTCACAGTGACCAAAATTGCCATTTTTACAGAGTTTTGCTTACTCAAAAGCTTCCATTTTGACCCGTTTCAGGCACATAAATGACTTTAAACAGGTCCGGAGTCATCGTTTTTCATCCAAAAATAGATTTTTTGGACTGTACCAAAAATGATTCAAAATGTCAATTGGATCATGCCTCATGTTGAATAACCACTTTTTAAACCCTCACAGTGACCAAAATTGCCATTTTTACAGAGTTTTGCTTACTCAAAAGCTTCCATTTTGACCCGTTTCAGGCACAGAAATGACTTTAAACACACTTATTCCAGTTGACAAAGTCATAATTCACATCCAACAGTAATTTAGAGTCAAAAGATTAAATGTTGAAATTTCATCATTATAGACCATTTTGGTATCGGTCGACAGGTCCGGAGTCATCGTTTTTCATCCGAAAATTGATTTTTTGGACTGTACCAAAAATGATTCAAAATGTCAATTGGATCATGCCTCATGTTGAATAACCACTTTTTAAACCCTCACAGTGACCAAAATTGCCATTTTTACAGAGTTTTGCTTTCTCAAAAGCTTCAATTTTGACCCGTTTCAGGCACAGAAATGACTTTAAACACACTTATTCTAGTTGACAAAGTCATAATTCACATCCAACAGTAATTTAGAGTCAAAAGATTAAATGTTGAAATTTCATCATTATAGACCATTTTGGTATCGTTCGACAGGTCCGGAGTCATCGTTTTTCATCCGAAAATTGATTTTTTGGACTGTACCAAAAATAATTCAAAATGTCAATTGGATCATGCCTCATGTTGAATAACCACTTTTTAAACCCTCACAGTGACCAAAAATTGCATTTTTACAGAGTTTTGCTTACTCAAAAGCTTCCATTTTGACCTGTTTCAGGCACAGAAATGACTTTAAACACACTTATTCTAGTTGACAAAGTCATAATTCACATCCAACAGTAATTTAGAGTCAAAAGATTAAATGTTAAAATTTCATCATTATAGACCATTTTGGGATCGTTCGACAGGTCCGGAGTCATCGTTTTTCATCCGAAAATTGATTTTTTGGACTGTACCAAGAATGATTCAAAATGTCAATTGGATCATGCCTCATGTTGAATAACCACTTTTTAAACCCTCACAGTGACCAAAATTGCCATTTTTACAGAGTTTTGCTTACTCAAAAGCTTCCATTTTGACCCGTTTCAGGCACAGAAATGACTTTAAACACACTTATTCTAGTTGACAAAGTCATAATTCACATCCAACAGTAATTTAGTGTCAAAAAAATAAATGTTGAAATTTCATCCATATTGAACATTTTGGGATCGTTCGACAGGTCCGGAGTCATCGTTTTTCATCCGAAAATGGATTTTTTGGACTGTACCAAAAATGATTCAAAATGTCAATTGGATCATGCCTCATGTTGAATAACCACTTTTTAAACCCTCACAGTGACCAAAATTGCCATTTTTACAGAGTTTTGCTAACTCAAAAGCTTCCATTTTGACCCGTTTCAGGCACAGAAATGACTTTAAACACACTTATTCCAGTTGACAAAGTCATAATTCACATCCAACAGTAATTTAGAGTCAAAAGATTAAATGTTGAAATGTCATCATTATAGACCATTTTGGTATCGTTCGACAGGTCCGGAGTCATCGTTTTTCATCCGAAAATTGATTTTTTGGACTGTACCAAAAATGATTCAAAATGTCAATTGGATCATGCCTCATGTTGAATAACCACTTTTTAAACCCTCACAGTGACCAAAATTGCCATTTTTACAGAGTTTTGCTTACTCAAAACCTTCAATTTTGACCCGTTTCAGGCACAGAAATGACTTTAAACACACTTATTCTAGTTGACAAAGTCATAATTCACATCCAACAGTAATTTAGAGTCAAAAGATTAAATGTTGAAATTTCATCATTATAGACCATTTTGGTATCGTTCGACAGGTCCGGAGTCATCGTTTTTCATCCGAAAATTGATTTTTTGGACTGTACCAAAAATGATTCAAAATGTCAATTGGATCATGCCTCATGTTGAATAACCACTTTTTAAACCCTCACAGTGACCAAAATTGCCATTTTTACAGAGTTTTGCTTACTCAAAAGCTTCCATTTTGACCCGTTTCAGGCACATAAATGACTTTAAACACACTTATTCTAGTTGACAAAGTCATAATTCACATCCAACAGTAAGTTAGAGTCAAAAGAGTAAATGTTGAAATTTCATCCATATTGAACATTTTGGGATCGTTCGACAGGTCCGGAGTCATTGTTTTTCATCCAAAAATTGATTTTTTGGACTGTACCAAAAATGATTCAAAATGTCAATTGGATCATGCCTCATGTTGAATAACCACTTTTTAAACCCTCACAGTGACCAAAATTGCCATTTTTACAGAGTTTTGCTTACTCAAAAGCTTCCATTTTGACCCGTTTCAGGCACAGAAATGACTTTAAACACACTTATTCTAGTTGACAAAGTCATAATTCACATCCAACAGTAATGAGAGTCAAAAGATTAAATGTTGAAATTTCATCATTATAGACCATTTTATGATCGTTCGACAGGTCCGGAGTCATCTTTTTTCATCCAAAAATTGATTTTTTGGACTGTACCAAAAATGATTCAAAATGTCAATTGGATCATGCCTCATGTTGAATAACCACTTTTTAAACCCTCACAGTGACCAAAATTGCCATTTTTACAGAGTTTTGCTTACTCAAAAGCTTCAATTTTGACCCGTTTCAGGCACAGAAATGACTTTAAACGCACTTATTCTAGTTGACAAAGTCATAATTCACATCCAACAGTAATTTAGAGTCAAAAGAATAAATGTTGAAATGTCATCATTATAGACCATTTTGGTATCGTTCGACAGGTCCGGAGTCATCGTTTTTCATCCGAAAATTGATTTTTTGGACTGTACCAAAAATGATTCAAAATGTCAATTGGATCATGCCTCATGTTGAATAACCACTTTTTAAACCCTCACAGTGACCAAAATTGCCATTTTTACAGAGTTTTGCTTACTCAAAAGCTTCCATTTTGACCCGTTTCAGGCACATAAATGACTTTAAACAGGTCCGGAGTCATCGTTTTTCATCCAAAAATTGATTTTTTGGACTGTACCAAAAATGATTCAAAATGTCAATTGGATCATGCCTCATGTTGAATAACCACTTTTTAAACCCTCACAGTGACCAAAATTGCCATTTTTACAGAGTTTTGCTTACTCAAAAGCTTCCATTTTGACCCGTTTCAGGCACAGAAATGACTTTAAACACACTTATTCCAGTTGACAAAGTCATAATTCACATCCAACAGTAATTTAGAGTCAAAAGATTAAATGTTGAAATTTCATCATTATAGACCATTTTGGTATCGGTCGACAGGTCCGGAGTCATCGTTTTTCATCCGAAAATTGATTTTTTGGACTGTACCAAAAATGATTCAAAATGTCAATTGGATCATGCCTCATGTTGAATAACCACTTTTTAAACCCTCACAGTGACCAAAATTGCCATTTTTACAGAGTTTTGCTTTCTCAAAAGCTTCAGTTTTGACCCGTTTCAGGCACAGAAATGACTTTAAACACACTTATTCTAGTTGACAAAGTCATAATTCACATCCAACAGTATTTTAGAGTCAAAAGATTAAATGTTGAAATTTCATCATTATAGACCATTTTGGTATCGTTCGACAGGTCCGGAGTCATCGTTTTTTATCCGAAAATTGATTTTTTGGACTGTACCAAAAATAATTCAAAATGTCAATTGGATCATGCCTCATGTTGAATAACCACTTTTTAAACCCTCACAGTGACCAAAAATTGCATTTTTACAGAGTTTTGCTTACTCAAAAGCTTCCATTTTGACCCGTTTCAGGCACAGAAATGACTTTAAACACACTTATTCTAGTTGACAAAGTCATAATTCACATCCAACAGTAATTTAGAGTCAAAAGATTAAATGTTAAAATTTCATCATTATAGACCATTTTGGGATCGTTCGACAGGTCCGGAGTCATCGTTTTTCATCCGAAAATTGATTTTTTGGACTGTACCAAGAATGATTCAAAATGTCAATTGGATCATGCCTCATGTTGAATAACCACTTTTTAAACCCTCACAGTGACCAAAATTGCCATTTTTACAGAGTTTTGCTTACTCAAAAGCTTCCATTTTGACCCGTTTCAGGCACAGAAATGACTTTAAACACACTTATTCTAGTTGACAAAGTCATAATTCACATCCAACAGTAATTTAGAGTCAAAAGATTAAATGTTGAAATTTCATCATTATAGACCATTTTGGTATCGTTCGACAGGTCCGGAGTCATCGTTTTTCATCGGAAAATAGATTTTTTGGACTGTACCAAAAATCATTCAAAATGTCAATTGGATCATGCCTCATGTTGAATAACCACTTTTTAAACCCTCACAGTGACCAAAATTGCCATTTTTACAGAGTTTTGCTAACTCAAAAGCTTCCATTTTGACCCGTTTCAGGCACAGAAATGACTTTAAACACACTTATTCCAGTTGACAAAGTCATAATTCACATCCAACAGTAATTTAGAGTCAAAAGATTAAATGTTGAAATTTCATCATTATAGACCATTTTGGTATCGTTCGACAGGTCCGGAGTCATCGTTTTTCATCCGAAAATTGATTTTTTGGACTGTACCAAAAATGATTCAAAATGTCAATTGGATCATGCCTCATGTTGAATAACCACTTTTTAAACCCTCACAGTGATCAAAATTGCCATTTTTACAGAGTTTTGCTAACTCAAAAGCTTCAATTTTGACCCGTTTCAGGCACAGAAATGACTTTAAACACACTTATTCTAGTTGACAAAGTCATAATTCACATCCAACAGTAAATTAGAGTCAAAAGAATAAATGTTGAAATGTCATCATTATAGACCATTTTGGTATCGTTCGACAGGTCCGGAGTCATCGTTTTTCATCCGAAAATTGATTTTTTGGACTGTACCAAACATGATTCAAAATGTCAATTGGATCATGCCTCATGTTGAATAACCACTTTTTAAACCCTCACAGTGACCAAAATTGCCATTTTTACAGAGTTTTGCTTACTCAAAAGCTTCCATTTTGACCCGTTTCAGGCACATAAATGACTTTAAACAGGTCCGGAGTCATCGTTTTTCATCCAAAAATAGATTTTTTGGACTGTACCAAAAATGATTCAAAATGTCAATTGGATCATGCCTCATGTTGAATAACCACTTTTTAAACCCTCACAGTGACCAAAATTGCCATTTTTACAGAGTTTTGCTTACTCAAAAGCTTCCATTTTGACCCGTTTCAGGCACAGAAATGACTTTAAACACACTTATTCCAGTTGACAAAGTCATAATTCACATCCAACA
The DNA here is from genome assembly GCF_964263255.1 of Lissotriton vulgaris. Lineage (NCBI taxonomy): Eukaryota > Metazoa > Chordata > Amphibia > Caudata > Salamandridae > Lissotriton > Lissotriton vulgaris. The sequence goes on along the minus strand of NW_028255463.1, from coordinate 9,378 downwards.
GTAATTTAGAGTCAAAAGATTAAATGTTGAAATTTCATCATTATAGACCATTTTGGTATCGGTCGACAGGTCCGGAGTCATCGTTTTTCATCCGAAAATTGATTTTTTGGACTGTACCAAAAATGATTCAAAATGTCAATTGGATCATGCCTCATGTTGAATAACCACTTTTTAAACCCTCACAGTGACCAAAATTGCCATTTTTACAGAGTTTTGCTTTCTCAAAAGCTTCAATTTTGACCCGTTTCAGGCACAGAAATGACTTTAAACACACTTATTCTAGTTGACAAAGTCATAATTCACATCCAACAGTAATTTAGAGTCAAAAGATTAAATGTTGAAATTTCATCATTATAGACCATTTTGGTATCGTTCGACAGGTCCGGAGTCATCGTTTTTCATCCGAAAATTGATTTTTTGGACTGTACCAAAAATAATTCAAAATGTCAATTGGATCATGCCTCATGTTGAATAACCACTTTTTAAACCCTCACAGTGACCAAAAATTGCATTTTTACAGAGTTTTGCTTACTCAAAAGCTTCCATTTTGACCCGTTTCAGGCACAGAAATGACTTTAAACACACTTATTCTAGTTGACAAAGTCATAATTCACATCCAACAGTAATTTAGAGTCAAAAGATTAAATGTTAAAATTTCATCATTATAGACCATTTTGGGATCGTTCGACAGGTCCGGAGTCATCGTTTTTCATCCGAAAATGGATTTTTTGGACTGTACCAAAAATGATTCAAAATGTCAATTGGATCATGCCTCATGTTGAATAACCACTTTTTAAACCCTCACAGTGACCAAAATTGCCATTTTTACAGAGTTTTGCTAACTCAAAAGCTTCCATTTTGACCCGTTTCAGGCACAGAAATGACTTTAAACACACTTATTCCAGTTGACAAAGTCATAATTCACATCAAACAGTAATTTAGAGTCAAAAGATTAAATGTTGAAATTTCATCATTATAGACCATTTTGGTATCGTTCGACAGGTCCGGAGTCATCGTTTTTCATCCGAAAATTGATTTTTTGGACTGTACCAAAAATGATTCAAAATGTCAATTGGATCATGCCTCATGTTGAATAACCACTTTTTAAACCCTCACAGTGACCAAAATTGCCATTTTTACAGAGTTTTGCTTACTCAAAACCTTCAATTTTGACCCGTTTCAGGCACAGAAATGACTTTAAACACACTTATTCTAGTTGACAAAGTCATAATTCACATCCAACAGTAAGTTAGAGTCAAAAGAGTAAATGTTGAAATTTCATCCATATTGAACATTTTGGGATCGTTCGACAGGTCCGGAGTCATTGTTTTTCATCCAAAAATTGATTTTTTGGACTGTACCAAAAATGATTCAAAATGTCAATTGGATCATGCCTCATGTTGAATAACCACTTTTTAAACCCTCACAATGATCAAAATTGCCATTTTTACAGAGTTTTGCTTACTCAAAAGCTTCCATTTTGACCCGCTTCAGGCACAGAAATGACTTTAAACACACTTATTCTAGTTGACAAAGTCATAATTCACATCCAACAGTAATTTAGAGTCAAAAGATTAAATGTTGAAATTTCATCATTATAGACCATTTTATGATCGTTCGACAGGTCCGGAGTCATCTTTTTTCATCCAAAAATTGATTTTTTGGACTGTACCAAAAATGATTCAAAATGTCAATTGGATCATGCCTCATGTTGAATAACCACTTTTTAAACCCTCACAGTGACCAAAATTGCCATTTTTACAGAGTTTTGCTTACTCAAAAGCTTCAATTTTGACCCGTTTCAGGCACAGAAATGACTTTAAACACACTTATTCTAGTTGACAAAGTCATAATTCACATCCAACAGTAATTTAGAGTCAAAAGAATGAATGTTGAAATGTCATCATTATAGACCATTTTGGTATCGTTCGACAGGTCCGGAGTCATCGTTTTTCATCCGAAAATTGATTTTTTGGACTGTACCAAAAATGATTCAAAATGTCAATTGGATCATGCCTCATGTTGAATAACCACTTTTTAAACCCTAACAGTGACCAAAATTGCCATTTTTACAGAGTTTTGCTTACTCAAAAGCTTCCATTTTGACCCGTTTCAGGCACATAAATGACTTTAAACAGGTCCGGAGTCATCGTTTTTCATCCAAAAATTGATTTTTTGGACTGTACCAAAAATGATTCAAAATGTCAATTGGATCATGCCTCATGTTGAATAACCACTTTTTAAACCCTCACAGTGACCAAAATTGCCATTTTTACAGAGTTTTGCTTACTCAAAAGCTTCCATTTTGACCCGTTTCAGGCACAGAAATGACTTTAAACACACTTATTCCAGTTGACAAAGTCATAATTCACATCCAACAGTAATTTAGAGTCAAAAGATTAAATGTTGAAATTTCATCATTATAGACCATTTTGGTATCGGTCGACAGGTCCGGAGTCATCGTTTTTCATCCGAAAATTGATTTTTTGGACTGTACCAAAAATGATTCAAAATGTCAATTGGATCATGCCTCATGTTGAATAACCACTTTTTAAACCCTCACAGTGACCAAAAATTGCATTTTTACAGAGTTTTGCTTACTCAAAAGCTTCCATTTTGACCCGTTTCAGGCACAGAAATGACTTTAAACACACTTATTCTAGTTGACAAAGTCATAATTCACATCCAACAGTAATTTAGAGTCAAAAGATTAAATGTTAAAATTTCATCATTATAGACCATTTTGGGATCGTTCGACAGGTCCGGAGTCATCGTTTTTCATCCGAAAATGGATTTTTTGGACTGTACCAAGAATGATTCAAAATGTCAATTGGATCATGCCTCATGTTGAATAACCACTTTTTAAACCCTCACAGTGACCAAAATTGCCATTTTTACAAGTTTTGCTTACTCAAAAGCTTCCATTTTGACCCGTTTCAGGCACAGAAATGACTTTAAACACACTTATTCTAGTTGACAAAGTCATAATTCACATCAAACAGTAATTTAGAGTCAAAAGATTAAATGTTGAAATTTCATCATTATAGACCATTTTGGTATCGTTCGACAGGTCCGGAGTCATCGTTTTTCATCCGAAAATTGATTTTTTGGACTGTACCAAAAATGATTCAAAATGTCAATTGGATCATGCCTCATGTTGAATAACCACTTTTTAAACCCTCACAGTGACCAAAATTGCCATTTTTACAGAGTTTTGCTTACTCAAAACCTTCAATTTTGACCCGTTTCAGGCACAGAAATGACTTTAAACACACTTATTCTAGTTGACAAAGTCATAATTCACATCCAACAGTAAGTTAGAGTCAAAAGAGTAAATGTTGAAATTTCATCCATATTGAACATTTTGGGATCGTTCGACAGGTCCGGAGTCATTGTTTTTCATCCAAAAATTGATTTTTTGGACTGTACCAAAAATGATTCAAAATGTCAATTGGATCATGCCTCATGTTGAATAACCACTTTTTAAACCCTCACAATGACCAAAATTGCCATTTTTACAGAGTTTTGCTTACTCAAAAGCTTCCATTTTGACCTGCTTCAGGCACAGAAATGACTTTAAACACACTTATTCTAGTTGACAAAGTCATAATTCACATCCAACAGTAATTTAGAGTCAAAAGATTAAATGTTGAAATTTCATCATTATAGACCATTTTATGATCGTTCGACAGGTCCGGAGTCATCTTTTTTCATCCAAAAATTGATTTTTTGGACTGTACCAAAAATGATTCAAAATGTCAATTGGATCATGCCTCATGTTGAATAACCACTTTTTAAACCCTCACAGTGACCAAAATTGCCATTTTTACAGAGTTTTGCTTACTCAAAAGCTTCAATTTTGACCCGTTTCAGGCACAGAAATGACTTTAAACACACTTATTCTAGTTGACAAAGTCATAATTCACATCCAACAGTAATTTAGAGTCAAAAGAATGAATGTTGAAATGTCATCATTATAGACCATTTTGGTATCGTTCGACAGGTCCGGAGTCATTGTTTTTCATCCAAAAATTGATTTTTTGGACTGTACCAAAAATGATTCAAAATGTCAATTGGATCATGCCTCATGTTGAATAACCACTTTTTAAACCCTAACAGTGACCAAAATTGCCATTTTTACAGAGTTTTGCTTACTCAAAAGCTTCCATTTTGACCCGTTTCAGGCACATAAATGACTTTAAACAGGTCCGGAGTCATCGTTTTTCATCCAAAAATTGATTTTTTGGACTGTACCAAAAATGATTCAAAATGTCAATTGGATCATGCCTCATGTTGAATAACCACTTTTTAAACCCTCACAGTGACCAAAATTGCCATTTTTACAGAGTTTTGCTTACTCAAAAGCTTCCATTTTGACCCGTTTCAGGCACAGAAATGACTTTAAACACACTTATTCCAGTTGACAAAGTCATAATTCACATCCAACAGTAATTTAGAGTCAAAAGATTAAATGTTGAAATTTCATCATTATAGACCATTTTGGTATCGGTCGACAGGTCCGGAGTCATCGTTTTTCATCCGAAAATTGATTTTTTGGACTGTACCAAAAATGATTCAAAATGTCAATTGGATCATGCCTCATGTTGAATAACCACTTTTTAAACCCTCACAGTGACCAAAATTGCCATTTTTACAGAGTTTTGCTTTCTCAAAAGCTTCAATTTTGACCCGTTTCAGGCACAGAAATGACTTTAAACACACTTATTCTAGTTGACAAAGTCATAATTCACATCCAACAGTATTTTAGAGTCAAAAGATTAAATGTTGAAATTTCATCATTATAGACCATTTTGGTATCGTTCGACAGGTCCGGAGTCATCGTTTTTCATCCGAAAATTGATTTTTTGGACTGTACCAAAAATAATTCAAAATGTCAATTGGATCATGCCTCATGTTGAATAACCACTTTTTAAACCCTCACAGTGACCAAAAATTGCATTTTTACAGAGTTTTGCTTACTCAAAAGCTTCCATTTTGACCCGTTTCAGGCACAGAAATGACTTTAAACACACTTATTCTAGTTGACAAAGTCATAATTCACATCCAACAGTAATTTAGAGTCAAAAGATTAAATGTTGAAATTTCATCATTATAGACCATTTTATGATCGTTCGACAGGTCCGGAGTCATCGTTTTTCATCTGAAAATTGATTTTTTGGACTGTACCAAAAATCATTCAAAATGTCAATTGGATCGTGCCTCGTGTTGAATAACCACTTTTTAAACCCTCACAGTGACCAAAATTGCCATTTTTACAGAGTTTTGCTTACTCAAAAGATTCAATTTTGACCCGTTTCAGGCACAGAAATGACTTTAAACACACTTATTTTAGTTGACAAAGTCCTAATTCACATCCAACAGTAATTTAGAGTCAAAAGATTAAATGTTAAAATTTCATCATTATAGACCATTTTGGGATCGTTCGACAGGTCCGGAGTCATCGTCTTTCATCCGAAAATTATTTTTTGGACTGTACCAAGAATGATTCAAAATGTCAATTGGATCATGCCTCATGTTGAATAACCACTTTTTAAACCCTCACAGTGACCAAAATTGCCATTTTTACAGAGTTTTGCTTACTCAAAAGCTTCCATTTTGACCCGTTTCAGGCACAGAAATGACTTTAAACACACTTATTCTAGTTGACAAAGTCATAATTCACATCCAACAGTAATTTAGAGTCAAAAGATTAAATGTTGAAATTTCATCATTACAGACCATTTTGGTATCGTTCGACAGGTCCGGAGTCATCGTTTTTCATCGGAAAATAGATTTTTTGGACTGTACCAAAAATGATTCAAAATGTCAATTGGATCATGCCTCATGTTGAATAACCACTTTTTAAACCCTCACAATGACCGAAATTGCCATTTTTACAGAGTTTTGCTTACTCAAAAGCTTCCATTTTGACCCGTTTCAGGCACAGAAATGACTTTAAACACACTTATTTTAGTTGACAAAGTCCTAATTCACATCCAACAGTCATTTAGAGTCAAAAGATTAAATGTTGAAATTTCATCCATATTGACCATTTTGGGATCGTTCGACAGGTCCGGAGTCATCGTTTTTCATCCAAAAATTGATTTTTTGGACTGTACCAAAAATCATTCAAAATGTCAATTGGATCGTGCCTCGTGTTGAGTAACCACTTTTTAAACCCTCACAGTGACCAAAATTGCCATTTTTACAGAGTTTTGCTTACTCAAAAGCTTCAATTTTGACCCGTTTCAGGCACAGAAATGACTTTAAACACACTTATTTTAGTTGACAAAGTCCTAATTCATATCCAACAGTAATTTAGAGTCAAAAGATTAAATGTTAAAATTTCATCATTGTAGACCATTTTGGGATCGTTCGACAGGTCCTGAGTCATCGTTTTTCATCCGAAAATTGATTTTTTGGACTGTACCAAAAATGATTCAAAATGTCAATTGGATCATGCCTCATGTTGAATAACCACTTTTTAAACCCTCACAATGACCGAAATTGCCATTTTTACAGAGTTTTGCTTACTCAAAAGCTTCCATTTTGACCCGTTTCAGGCACAGAAATGACTTTAAACACACTTATTCTAGTTGACAAAGTCATAATTCACATCCAACAGTAATTTAGAGTCAAAAGATTAAATGTTGAAATTTCATCCATATTGACCATTTTGGGATCGTTCGACAGGTCCGAAATCGTCGTTTTTAATCCGAAAATGGATTTTTTGGACTGTACCAAAAATGATTCAAAATGTCAATTGGATCATGCCTCATGTTGAATAACCACTTTTTAAACCCTCACAGTGACCAAAATTGCCATTTTTACAGAGTTTTGCTAACTCAAAAGCTTCCATTTTGACCCGTTTCAGGCACAGAAATGACTTTAAACACACTTATTCCAGTTGACAAAGTCATAATTCACATCCAACAGTAATTTAGAGTCAAAAGATTAAATGTTGAAATTTCATCATTATAGACCATTTTGGTATCGTTCGACAGGTCCGGAGTCATCGTTTTTCATCCGAAAATTGATTTTTTGGACTGTACCAAAAATGATTCAAAATGTCAATTGGATCATGCCTCATGTTGAATAACCACTTTTTAAACCCTCACAGTGATCAAAATTGCCATTTTTACAGAGTTTTGCTTACTCAAAAGCTTCAATTTTGACCCGTTTCAGGCACAGAAATGACTTTAAACACACTTATTCTAGTTGACAAAGTCATAATTCACATCCAACAGTAATTTAGAGTCAAAAGATTAAATGTTGAAATTTCATCCATATTGACCATTTTGGGATCGTTCGACAGGTCCGGAGTCGTCGTTTTTCATCCGAAAAATGATTTTTTGGACTGTACCAAAAATGATTCAAAATGTCAATTGGATCATGCCTCATGTTGAATCACCACTTTTTAAACCCTCACAGTGACCAAAATTGCCATTTTTACAGAGTTTTACTTACTCAAAAGCTTCAATTTTGACCCGTTTCAGGCACAGAAATGACTTTAAACACACTTATTTTAGTTGACAAAGTCCTAATTCATATCCAACAGTAATTTAGAGTCAAAAGATTAAATGTTAAAATTTCATCATTATAGACCATTTTGGGATCGTTCGACAGGTCCGGAGTCATCGTTTTTCATCCGAAAATTGATTTTTTGGACTGTACCAAAAATGATTCAAAATGTCAATTGGATCATGCCTCATGTTGAATAACCACTTTTTAAACCCTCACAATGACCGAAATTGCCATTTTTACAGAGTTTTGCTTACTCAAAAGCTTCCATTTTGACCCGTTTCAGGCACAGATATGACTTTAAACACACTTATTCTAGTTGACAAAGTCATAATTCACATCCAACAGTAATTTAGAGTCAAAAGATTAAATGTTGAAATTTCATCCATATTGACCATTTTGGGATCGTTCGACAGGTCCGAAATCGTCATTTTTCATCCGAAAATGGATTTTTTGGACTGTACCAAAAATGATTCAAAATGTCAATTGGATCATGCCTCATGTTGAATAACCACTTTTTAAACCCTCACAGTGACCAAAATTGCCATTTTTACAGAGTTTTGCTAACTCAAAAGCTTCCATTTTGACCCGTTTCAGGCACAGAAATGACTTTAAACACACTTATTCCAGTTGACAAAGTCATAATTCACATCCAACAGTAATTTAGAGTCAAAAGATTAAATGTTGAAATTTCATCATTATAGACCATTTTGGTATCGTTCGACAGGTCCGGAGTCATCGTTTTTCATCCGAAAATTGATTTTTTGGACTGTACCAAAAATGATTCAAAATGTCAATTGGATCATGCCTCATGTTGAATAACCACTTTTTAAACCCTCACAGTGATCAAAATTGCCATTTTTACAGAGTTTTGCTTACTCAAAAGCTTCAATTTTGACCCGTTTCAGGCACAGAAATGACTTTAAACACACTTATTCTAGTTGACAAAGTCATAATTCACATCCAACAGTAATTTAGAGTCAAAAGATTAAATGTTGAAATTTCATCCATATTGACCATTTTGGGATCGTTCGACAGGTCCGGAGTCGTCGTTTTTCATCCGAAAATTGATTTTTTGGACTGTACCAAAAATGATTCAAAATGTCAATTGGATCATGCCTCATGTTGAATCACCACTTTTTAAACCCTCACAGTGACCAAAATTGCCATTTTTACAGAGTTTTACTTACTCAAAAGCTTCCATTTTGACCCGTTTCAGGCACAGAAATGACTTTAAACACACTTATTCTAGTTGACAAAGTCATAATTCACATCCAACAGTAATTTAGAGTCAAAAGATTAAATGTTGAAATTTCATCATTATAGACCATTTTGGTATCGTTCGACAGGTCCGGAGTCATCGTTTTTCATCCGAAAATAGATTTTTTGGACTGTACCAAAAATGATTCAAAATGTCAATTGGATCATGCCTCATGTTGAATAACCACTTTTTAAACCCTCACAGTGACCAAAATTGCCATTTTTACAGAGTTTTGCTTACTCAAAAGCTTCAATTTTGACCCGTTTCAGGCACAGAAATGACTTTAAACACACTTATTTTAGTTGACAAAGTCCTAATTCACATCCAACAGTCATTTAGAGTCAAAAGATTAAATGTTGAAATTTTATCCATATTGACCATTTTGGGATCGTTCGACAGGTCCGGAGTCATCGTTTTTCATCCGAAAATTGATTTTTTGGACTGTACCAAAAATCATTCAAAATGTCAATTGGATCGTGCCTCGTGTTGAATAACCACTTTTTAAACCCTCACAGTGACCAAAATTGCCATTTTTACAGAGTTTTGCTTACTCAAAAGCTTCAATTTTGACCCGTTTCAGGCACAGAAATGACTTT
>NW_028255462.1:0-51559 GCF_964263255.1 Lissotriton vulgaris | reverse complement strand
GTTCCTCCAGGAGTTTATTGGAGGCCTCTAAGTCCTTCCCATGTGCTTTAAGGTTGTTTGTGTCTTGCCCTATGGTGAACACTGTGTCCTTGATTTCTTTCACACAGGGATCCCAGGTTGCAGAGGTCTCCACTCATCAGGGAGACTTCCGTTGTGACTGTGTCGATCCGGACTTCCACGGCAGTACGGAATCCCTATATTGGGGTCATGTTGTCCTGTAGGGAGACCGAGGCCTCTTCCAGATCCTGCTGTGTGTTGGAGACTGAGTGATCCTGAGGGTCTGGTAAGCTGTCGGGCCCCTTTGACTGGGCACATTTTTCTATTTTTGTTTGGTGGAACCCCTGCAGGTCCTTCCTATCTGTCATTCTGCTGGGAAAAGTCAGCTGGTCGATGTGATGTAAGTGTGGTTAGGCAATGAAATGTCCACAAGAGAGAAGGAACAGGTTTGTAGTGCAGCAGCCACACCAGGTTGTTGCGCCTCCACCTCTCACCAACCAGGACAGCACTTGCTTGTTAATTTAGTGTTGGCATCAATACAGTCTTAGTGCCTCCAAGCGCGTCCGGGTCACCCCCAACACAGTGGAGGCCCCCCTCCAACAAAGGAGCCGAGTATGTAGGTTGACACCCTCTGGTGTCCTCTTGAGGTCAGGAAATTCCAGTCCTGCTACCACCGTCCCGGGTCCCTAACCACCTGTCAGGCCCTCAAGGCCCATCCCAATGCACCACATGGCTCTGAAGGCTTCCCAAAAAGTACCACCAGGTCAAGTTGTTGCTGGGTTCTGCCCTGCAGGATTAGGCCTGATGGTTGTTCATTGCCCCTTTGCTGCAGCTGTGCGGGGGACCAAGAGCTCTCCTTCCCCCAACAATGCATGGTGCGGGTAGGGGGGCTCCCCTCAAAAGATATTAGGAAGGAAGCCAAACACGCCAGGGGCACCACCAGTCACCCCACCACACCACTGCCACCCCAGGTCTGAGCACTTCTCGGACCTGCAGGGACGTGGCTGCACTTAAGATTATTTCACAGATGGGGGGACCGATCAGTCTTTCACCAATCCCCCCCATGGCAGGGCCTACTGGCATGCCGATCCAGGTGGGGGAGTTCCGCTCCGCTGGCTGAGCTACCTTCATCATGGCGCCCACAGCTCTCGAGCTGCCGTATCCTGGTGCCATCCTCCCGGCACCCGATGACGTCACCTCACCTTATCTAGCTCTTGTAATTGAGAAGGGTGAGTCAGGGAATCTGTCCCTGAGCCCCTTGCCTCGATCCCAGTCGTCAGTGCCAGTTATAGCAGGGGGAGGTAGGGACCAGCACCGCCCAGCAGGCCCGGTCTGTCAATTCACTCGAGGTCGTGGCTCCACCCTGCCTTCGGGTCGCTGTGTCCTCTGCACGGCTGCCCCGGGCCCACGTAGGGGGCCCTCCTAAGAGGACGGCCCCCCTTAGTGCCACAGGATGGCACACGACGGGTCAGCCTCCCAGTGCTTGGGACCCTCGAGGGTCCCCCATGCCCACATCACTTCTGGGCAGGAGGGGGTGGGAGGGTGAGGTACATATACCTCTCCCGCCCACTGGTCGCCCTCTTTTTTATTCTGCGTGGACGCCGTTTTGGTTTTGTTGCGTCGCCCCTTTCCCGGGACCAAGTGGTGTCTTTCACGGTGAGTTTTGGGGATGGCCCCTCGGGCCTTTTGTTGTGATTGGCACCATGTCCTTAATGGGGCGTGCAGGGCAGAGTAGACTGAGGTTGCTTTCGTGTGCTACATGGTGTTTGTGTTGGTCCCGGAATTGAGGGGATTTGAGGATCCGTACACTGGGTGTCTTTGTTTGGGGCACCATTGGGTGCCGGTCTAATGTTGGGCAGTAGGAAGGGCCTGCATCCGGCATGCGGTACACTGCTCATTAGATTGTCTACGGGAGCTAAAAGGTTTCGTTGGAAACATCGTGTCGCTACCTTAGTAAGAGTCTGCGGTGATGCGCCGAAGGAGTATAGCTGTGTGTGTTTGTGTCCCTGCAGGAAGAAAGTACATGGCAGTTTCAGGCCACTTCTGTGAAAATATGTGGAGGCTACTTATGCAGTTAATCGATTATAACTTTCTGACATTGAAATTAGCCGTTTCCCGGTCGTTGGCTGCTGGCCATGAAGGATGCCCGATGTCCCTGCAAGGGACCCCCTGGGAGGGCAAACCCCGTAGTAGGGCGCAGGAAACCGAGGCCAGCCCTGGGGTGGGAGGGGGCGGGGAGGCGGGGTCACGCTAGGCAGGCCACTCCCCCCCATCCTCTGGGGGTTATAGGTGAGCTCCTCCCCCTCGGCGGCCTCTTTGCTGCTGCCCCCTCCACCTTCGCGGTCGCAAGGCTGCCTCGCCAGCCTTAGGCCCATTAGCCCCTCCTAGGCCCCTTTCCCTCACCCCTCGACTCGGACGCAGGCCCGCGATTTCAGCTCCACAGTGGGTAAGGGATTAACAGGCCCCCCCCCCCGGGCCCCGTCCTCGGGATTATCCGAGTTGACAGGGCTCCGTGGTTTTACCACGGGGGAGCCCAGTGATCTTTTCTGGTGGCGTGCGGGGTCTACGATGTGTTGTGCGGGCGGAGGGAGCGGGAGCGATGAATGGCGCAGACGGGGCCAGGGTGTATTTGAAGCGGCGGGGTACGTCATGTGGGCACGCTGCCATGATGGAGAGGCAGTGATTAATGGCGCAATTTCATCTCCCTCGTCGATCACCGTAGGGAACGAGGAAGCGCTGGCGTTCTTCACCCCCGCACCCCCGGGCCCCGTCCTTGGGCAAATCCCAAGTTACACAAGGCCTTGTGGTCGGAGACCATGGGGGGTGGAGTTGTCCGGGGAGAGGCATGTGGCATTGAGATATAAGCCGAGCCCCGGGGGGCCTGTCGTGTGTCTGTGGGGAAGTGCGGAGAAAGCTTTGGCGAGCTATACAGAGCGCATCCTTTCGTTCATTAGATCGGAGATGCAGCTGTAGAGCGCAGGCTTCGCACATACGTTGCCCCGAGTCTATTCCCGGTAATTCCAGTTTTATATCCTTGTTCGGTTGGCTGAGCTGTGATCCTTGTTCGTAAAGTGATGGATCGTTTATATGCCCGATTTGCGAAAATTGGCTGAGCAGTGAGTGGACCGGTCTGGCGCCCTGGGGCATCCGGGCGCGCCGACTTCAAAGGTGGGGAGCCGGGTTCCAGCCGGCGGGAGGTCGAAGGCCGAAGTCGCTTTAGCGAGAGATTAGGTTAGGGCACGTCTTCGCCCCCCCCCCCCCCCACACAACAGCGGCGGCGATCCCGCTGACGAAGGTCCGCACAACCACCCTCCTCCACTGTGGCGACATGCTTGCTTTCGCTGAGGGACACTGTTTGGCACGCCGTGTCTTTTATGTAGATCCTCAGAGCTCCTAGTTTCTCTGGCATTTGATAGGAAAGCAGGCAGCGCTATCAGAAGGATGCCGACGGTGAAGGCGCTGTGAGCCTTCCATATTCGAGGTCTACCACAACAGGCTATTCCCGTTCAGCAGAGACAGCAGCTATCTATTCCATGAGGTGAGAGGAGCTGGGAACTTCCTAGAAGTGGGCGCACACATGTAATCTCGGTGTGACCCGTTTTCAGGCTACTCGCAAATCTGCCACCTCCTTCTACTCTCACCCTCATTTGCTTGTTGTGCACTGCGTGGTGCGTGCAGTAGTCAGGCGGCCAACCCAAGTCATGTTTTACAGCATGCCTTACATTGGCTGTATGCTCAATGTGTGCAACTGAAAAGGGATCTGTTAAGGGCTCTTCAACTCCACACAATTGAGATTCTGATGCATTTAAGTTGTTGTTTCGGAACACTACATCAAGGAACTGGTTTGCTCACAAGCTATACTACATGGGATTGCATTGTGGGATTCGTACAAACTCTTTGCTACTTCATGACATGCCATACACATTCATGGTTCATTGTGTATTTCCTATGTGTTAGGGTAGCGCCGTGTAAATGAAGTACAATTTTGGACTCCCCAACACCCCACGCGGTGCCGGCTACCCCGCTCCTGACCCAGCCAGGGGGTCTTCGACTGTGCCAGCATAGACTCTGCTTGGCTCTGCCAGTACCCTGCTCGCGAGGGCCACGTGGTCACTAGGCCTTTTCGGCGTCGGTCCAGACCGCGGGGGCCATCTTTGGGCGGCCCCTCCCACATCTCCCAGGCGAACATAGGAACCGGTCCAGGCTCCCCCGCACTTGACCGCATCCTGGGGAGAGTAGGTAAACACAGAGCTGACAGGATTTGTGCGTGTGGTCACCAATCCCGTTATTAGCTCGTTTACCAAAATGTGAATATTGTGCTTGACCGATTCAAAAGTAGAATTAAGTCAGGCATGAGCGCAGTGTTTGGTGTAAAGTCGTACGTTCTTGCTTTTGTTTGCGTTGTCTAGTCACGGTGCGCCGGCCCCAGATTGCTCCGAGGTGGCAATTGCGTGTGCCACCCCCCCTAACCCCCCCCCCCCACCCCCCCAAAGCAGGAGGCTGGCCCAGGGTCTCCTCGAGGGTCAAGGCACCATGGGGTTGACGGGAGATACATCAGCCAATAGTGCACATAGGAGGCATGGATTTTCTCGAGTCTGGTAGCCTAGGGATAGAGCGCTGACTCTCACCCTCAAGGAAGTGTTCGATTCCCGGTGCCTCTCCACCCTCGTCTAAGGGGTAGGATATATGAGGCTATTAGATGGCCCTGTCTGTCCTTCACACCATCCTCGGGCCAGTGTCCCTGCTTCTCCAAGTGCAGCGCCCAACTGGGTCAGTCTCACACGTGGAATCCGGCAACCTTGCAGGGATCCATCATGGAGAGCAGCATGAATGAGTGCCAGACACAGAAAAGGGCAGACAGCGAGCGCTGCACATCCCAGGCCTCCCGGATGTGCCACAGGATGTTGTGAGGGGCAGCGCAGAACAGTCAAACACCGGGTTGGGCTGTGTCCTGGTAGACATGCCGTCACACTTGTGCGTTGGTTTATATCACCAATTGATTTCGTAGCCATCTTTAATTCAGAATTCTGGGGGCCCCCGTACAGCGGTAAGCAATTGAACATTTGGGCGACTGTCGTTGTTTTAATTTGCGTGTAAGAAGTAACGATCAACATTTGTGCATTCTCAAAGTGTTGGTTAGACCCACACTAACTGTATTAGCGCGAATGCAGAGGTCGACTATGTATGATTGTAACGAATCAAAAAGCGTATTACGTTGATGTTGCAGCCATCAGAGGTCGCCAATTTGAAACAAACTGTCTTGTGTTTTGGGGATGGGGGCATTATGTGCAGCATGAAATAGTTAGGATACAGAGCAATCCGGAAAGAAAGTCATTGGTATGCGCTAGAATAATAGATAATGGCTTATTTCATTCTACAGATTAGTAATTTACATTCCTCTAAGCATTGTTTTTAGCTACGGCTGAGTCAGATCATGAGGTGCCACTTTTAATAAGCATTGTTTTTAGCTACGGCTGAGTCAGATCATGAGGTGCCACTTTTAATAAGCATTGTTTTTAGCTACGGCTGAGTCAGATCATGAGGTGCCACTTCAATGGCCTTCTGTATTACGATTAGGACCTCGGTTATCAGTGCATTCTAAAATTGTGGGCCCTGCTAAACTATAGCTCAGTGGTTGCAATGACGAGTGGTGTGATAAAGTTCACATCCTCTGGATTTCTCCCTTACATTTCTGTAATTGTGATGTATGTGTTTAGTTCCTCAGTGAGACTGCGATCTAGCTTTGGTCTCACTCGAGTGAAATACATTTGTGCCCATTATCCTTTGCGTTACTGCTTGTTTACGAGGCAGAAACCTTGTGGTAGACATAACATCTTAATGAAAGAGCCCGGAGTTTCGAACGCTATGCCTCTCACTCCAGCAGCTTTTGGAAACTTACCCCGTCCTTTGTTCTCACAGCAGTTGACCCATCGGTTGCAATGCTTTAAATTAAATTCTGTTTAAATATTGCTAGCCAGTTGTTGTGGTGGCTCGTTTTAACAACTGCAATGTAGATTAAACACGATCTACTGCATGGGCAGGAGCAGGATTCGATCAGTAAATCTCACATAGGGTGAATAAGCGCGACTAACAATAAAAAGCTAGGCCCTGACGTTTTCGGGACTGCTAGGTGGTAAACTGCCCAGAGGTATTTTGCAACGGCATCTTGCGGTTTTACAGCAAGGTGGTTTACCTCCTTTATAAGGCCAACCCGTTGGGTTTTTTCCCAAATAAACATGTCATGCCCTGCGTTGACGGCTGGTTTACCTCCTTTATAAGGCCAACCCGTTGGGTTTTTTCCCAAATAAACATGTCATGCCCTGCGTTGACGGCTAATGAGGAAAATAGGTGCACTCGCAGTCCTAATTAATAACGGGGAGTGCAGCCTCAGGTGCCAGAACTCACAAACCAAGAACTCGAATGGTCCAATATTGCGCCACTTAGGGGAAATGTTGAGATAGGTATCGCCACTTGCCTCTGCAATTTAAGGGTGTCAAGGTAGACAATGATCCATAATTTAAGTCACATCTCTTTTCGTCCGTGAAGGGTGTCAGCCCTGAGACTGACTGCTCTAGCGGTTCGGATTAATTCATTAGTGATAGCAAAGTGGAATTCTGGCAGGGACACCTTGGCTTTCCATCCTCATGAGGTCAAACATATACCATGGAACAAAGTAACACTGGCATCGGTTAGTACCATCTGTGGGCCGCTGAAATTTGATCGGCCAACTTAAAGGTGCGGAATGGGGTCATTCATTACTATTCTGGAATAATAACGGTTACATTGAAGACAAAGGAGGGGTTGAGAGTGATAATGCCTTAAATAGACCGTTTATCCAAATCCCGGTGTTTGCTTTTCTGTTTCTCTCCTTTTAAGGTAAAAACTTTCTACTCTCAGTGGGTGGATATTTCTAATAGCTTTATAGTTCTTTTGCATCAGACTACACTGTTTATTACAGGCCCCTTCCCGCATTTTAACGTTTAAGACAAAGGTGCTCTGTATGTGTAGTAGTGCTAGCAGTATTACAGAAGGTGTGGCACGGGCGCCTGTAGGCCCTTATGTAATATCAGTGTCTGAATAAAAGATTGGTTAGGCGGGAACAGTAACGATTTGTTTAATCCCAGTTAGTGTAATTACTTGGACCTTATTCCAATCCATAATTTGCCTGCTGTCCCACTTCAAACACGCCCCAGCAGTATTCATATCAGAGTTAGTCCTACTCCCGTAGGACCAGTCCTGTTCGAAGTGAGGGGTAACATTCTCTCTGGACAGGAACACAAGTAAATATAGACCGGTTTCTGCGACGGGATATTGGCACCTCTGAGGATGAGGAATATGTTGCAATTAACACCTATCCCGAAAGAAGCACCTGTAGTCCTAATGCTTAGCTAACTCGAAGGTTGGAGCTTACTGCATACTTAGTATTTCAGGTTTATCTTGTATCCAAGAGCCTATATTTTAGGTTGTTATTAAGTACATGGACTTTTAAATATAGCTGTCCCCTCAGTACCTGGAATTACAACACAATATAGGAGTTAAAAACTTGGAATGTGGAAAGCTTAAGATGTGCATAGAAGGGGGGAGAAACTGAAATTGTTGGCAGCAAATGCAACATTCCACGAAAATTAGAAGCAAAGCCATGTCTGCAACTAACCACAAGATAACAGACTTGCATCGCCCTGGCGTTAGTGCTCCTATAGTATTAGTTGGTCAAAGTCTAGTAATAAAATACTAGATTTTAAAATATTAGAAATAATCTTTTAGCTGAAGAAAACATTATACATGCATAAACAATAATGTGCAGTCCAAAGTGCCATGCCGTAGCACGATTTTATACCGGTGTTGTACTTCCGATGACTTATTGGCAGGGAGATTTGAGCCAAGGACAATGTAGAAGTTGGGACATATTTAACAGCGGTTCTGAGATCTCAAGTGAGATATTCAAATGTCCCGTAGACATACCCTAGGAAAAACAAATAAATAAATTGGGTATGTTAAAGTCTCAGATGATTCAGAAGACTACTGGACCTTCCAGCTGTTTCAGTATGCATGCGTAATCGCACAGGGTAAGGGCTCTAGGGACATAGCCTCCCTCCCCCACCCCCCCCCATGCTCGGCAATGCAGAACTCAGAATGATGTCACACTTTCTTAGATAGCGCGGACCGCAGCAAAAGAGTCCTAGATTGTAGAGGGCGGGTAAAGCCAGCTGGATTAACAAATGTAATCCTTTTAATACCAAATAAAAGGACACCACCCAGGATATATATAAAATATAGATGCATTAATTTTATCACTACCCCCCCTGAACTAGTTATGAGGCCGGAGGCACAAGCACATATCTATACACTTAGTTAGTATACCAATGGGCGGGTAGGCCCTGGGGGCCAAGCAAACCATATAGTAAGAAAGTGGTATACGTACAAAGCCACGAAGTAAGGGAAGGCCTAGGGAAAGGCTGGGGCCACACTGAGCCAACAATAGCTAAGAAGTAGGAGGAGTAGCCTTTACAGATTATGGTGCCCTCGGGTGTCCCTGTCTCAACAATTTGAGAAGTCTGGCACTTACTTTATACTGCAACACTGCCAGTAGGAAGGACAGCCACCTGCTCAGTTCCAAGGGTAGCAAGGCAATATACATAAAGTACATCACAGGCAAAGTGGCATGTACAGGCGCCAAGAATCAGTTTAATTTTCCATAGGGATTTAGGGGTCCCCAGAATGTATCCAGGTGACGTGAATTGCGACCCGTTACAAAGCCGTCCGGGATGGTTAGGCTGTCCTTGGTTATAGGCTTTTTAGTTACGAAGATTAGTATTTCTTATTCCTTACATGCAAAACGCAATTAGCACAGGGAGGCTACAACAACATAGTGGAGACATGTGGCTCAGGGGTTAGAGGCGGCAGACCCGGAAGCTGAGATCGGTCCTGGACCAGGGTTCAATTCCCCGCCTCGGCGGGTCTTGGGCTAAAAATTCCACGGACTCGATAATTCTCGCTCTGGTGCCTTCTCGACTCACGGGTTCACACTCTGCGACTCTGGGCAATAGCTTGCTTAATCTCCACAACGGCCCCTCGCGGCGGGATGCCTGACTTTCACCTTGTGGATACCCGCTGGGGCTATCACACAGGGGAATATCAGGACGGGTTCCCTAAGCAAGCGCCGGGACACCCACTGCGGGTAGCTGTGCGCTATATAAGCTCAACTACAGTTACAGTTACAGTTACAACATCCATGGAATCTTCATTCGTTCCATATCTCATTCGTTCCTAAAAAACTCAATTAGTAGAGGGAGAATATAACACCTATGCAGTGCATCGCATAGTATTTTATATTTAAAGACAGCACAATGCCATTTCATGACAGCACAGACCTGGCCTGCATAGGAGGAGCATAAGAAGAGGTAAAACAATGTTCTTGTCTTTAGTTCTCTGCTATGGTACCTGGGACCAGGGCTTGCCTTTATTAAGGCCCCGGCCGGCCCTCCCTACCATAAGGCTAGTCGTAGCCTCGTGCTTGCCCACAGCCCGGGTGCTTGTTACATAGTTCTGGTGGGAATTAGTAATTGGAGTGGTTATAAGCAAAGAATTAATAAACTAACAATGTACTGAAAAGGGCAGTGTTGAAAGCTAGAACATCTAAAAATAGATGCCAGCACGAGGGTTCTCATCTATTAGTTCAAGAAACTTGCCCTCACGGAGGAGCATTAGCAAGATTTACAAGTATTGCCTCTCAGCTGGCGTTCATCCCACTCACCGGAGCCTCGCAATGACAACACCCATACTGCCAAGATAATTTTAGAACCTGTGCATGTAACAAACAACAAGCGAGTAACCATAGTTAAAGGAATACATCTGCCCCTGCAAACACAGTGAGCATGGATTGAGTGGCCTCTGGTGGTCAGAGTTAACCCCCAGACCGACTTGGCACGGGGCAGTATCACAAGGGGCATTGGAAGTCACTCACAGGTGAGTCAACGCAGCAATGCGGAAATTCATCGAACAAAGAGGGGTAGGTTTCATTAGGCATGGCTTGCTGCACGCCAATCCACTGGGTGCTGGGAATCTGATGGGGTGCACCTGTCCAAAGTGGGCATGGCGATCTTCCTATTAGACCTAGGGGAAGCGCTAGAAACAGCGGGGTGTAGATAGGGTAGGACTAAGGCTAGGTAGTGGGGGCCCTGGGCGCAGCGGGTGCCACGCCCAAGGCTTGGAAAAGTGGCAAGGCGACCCCCATGCAGGACAGGCGCAGGAACAGGACCTGAAGCCCCAGTGCAAATGCACAGCTATGAGTCATATATAAGCCGAGGGGCCCTTCTCGGGGACTTGGTTCAACGGCACCCCGTTAGTCCTTAGGGCGGTTGTAAGCCTGAACAACCGGGGGTTTGCTAATAATGCCCCGCCTGGATGGGCAAGGTGTGAGTTGACTCTCCCTTGTCCGGAGGGTGGGGCAGGTGGACGATAGGTCCACCGGTGGGAGGCTGGTGCCTCCCAGGATCGACACCTGGCCAGGGCCATTGTGTCCGCATCATTGGCTCAACTTCAGGCGCCCCGTCACGAGGGGTGGCGGGGCTTAGGGAGGTCGCCTGTCAGTTAACCTGCTCCGTTATTTGTATCACAAATAAACCTGCAACTTCTTCTCCCAAATTACTTGTCTGTGTATTATTTGGGCGGTGAAAGTTGTGGGAGGGGGGGCGAGACGTACCGATGCAACTACTATGAAGGATGCCCGATGTCCCTGCAAGGGACCCCCTGGGAGGGCAAACCCCGTAGTAGGGCGCAGGAAACCGAGGCCAGCCCTGGGGTGGGAGGGGGCGGGGAGGCGGGGTCACGCTAGGCAGGCCACTCCCCCCCCATCCTCTGGGGGGTTATAGGTGAGCTCCTCCCCCTCGGCGGCCTCTTTGCTGCTGCCCCCTCCACCTTCGCGGTCGCAAGGCTGCCTCGCCAGCCTTAGGCCCGTTAGCCCCTCCTAGGCCCCTTTCCCTCACCCCTCGACTCGGACGCAGGCCCGCAATTTCAGCTCCCTTCCCTACCGCTCACCCGCTGAAAGGGGGGAAGTGGTGAGGGGGGTTTATTAATATTGTTAATGTTTCTTTCAGGTTGCAGGTGGTGTTACAGGGCGATCCCCCATGCAGGACAGGCGCAGGAACAGGACCTGAAGCCCCAGTGCAAATGCACAGCTATGAGTCATATATAAGCCGAGGGGCCCTTCTCGGGGACTTGGTTCAACGGCACCCCTTTAGTCCTTAGGGCGGTTGTAAGCCTGAACAACCGGGGGTTTGCTAATAATGCCCCGCCTGGATGGGCAAGGTGTGAGTTGACTCTCCCTTGTCCGGAGGGTGGGGCAGGTGGACGATAGGTCCACCGGTGGGAGGCTGGTGCCTCCCAGGATCGACACCTGGCCAGGGCCATTGTGTCCGCATCATTGGCTCAACTTCAGGCGCCCCGTCACGAGGGGTGGCGGGGCTTAGGGAGGTCGCCTGTCAGTTAACCCGCTCCGTTATTTGTATCACAAATAAACCTGCAACTTCTTCTCCCAAATTACTTGTCTGTGTATTATTTGGGCGGTGAAAGTTGTGGGAGGGGGGGCGAGGTGTACCGATGCAACTACTATGTGCCTGGAATGTTCGGTGGAGGCTGCACGTCCCTCCGAACCCGGAGCACTCAGTCTTAAGTGCCTCCAACCTCCTTTTGCACCCCTTAAAGCAGCCCGCTCTGCACCGCGGCCGGCAATGCCCGTCCGGGGCCTGCAATGGCCGGCAATGCTTGGCGCCTGATATTTATCCATCTGAGGAGGTAACTGCTCTATTACTACTTGGCTGATAGCTCAGTGAACTTACGCTTTCTGCTGACATGTGGTGTAATGGGCAGTTGCATGTTTGATTCCTGATAGGGTCAGTTCGGACTCTTTCTTTTGGGAGGGCAGGCGGGGTCCGCCAGTAGGCACAGTGGCTGTTGTCTCAGCTCTCAGCACCACTGGGCGAGGGGGGGCGCGACCATTTTTGCACCGTGACGCTACGGCAGGCCCTAATGTGCTCTTCTTTTCACTTGGGTGCACTTCTATTCTCACACTTTCCGTGTTTGTGATGGGTAGAAGGCTAACTCCTCTGGGGCGGTTGCAGCTTCAGTGCGACGGAGACCCCACTATGGCGACATGTATGTAGCCATGCACAGTGGCAGTATCGTAGCCACTGAGGTCGAACGGAGGTGTGATTTGTTCAGTATTAACTTGCTTTGGGTATGTGTCCATAAGCCTCCGGTCGTTGACAAGGCACACAGGTTTGCGGGAGTTTGCACTTTGTGTGGGTCATAGTGTTGTTTCCCTTTAGTACCTGGGCAGCGCCAACGTGGCCAATGGCTCCTGGCTCCAGGGGGTTGTGCCTCGCCATGCGCTATGGGGAAGAACTTGGGGAGGAGCACTCTAGCCTCAGTAGTCTTCAGCACGTGTACGTGGGCCAGGAGAGGCCTAAGTTTGGACCGATTGCCTCCTTGTTGTGGGCGGTCCGGGTGTTGTGGCTGCCAGTGGAAGGTGGAACTGAAGCTATTGGTTATTATGTCTTAGGGGGAGAATTTCTGCAGCCAACTTTTTGTGACCTATAATCCTTCGGTATGTTGAATGACCAGTACCCATTTTGCCCATATGTTGAAATTAATTCTACGGAGGGGCTCGTTCGCAGTAGGGGCCGCCCCACACGTGAGGTGCACTCACAGGGAATCGTACGGCAGCAACTCGAGCATGGTATATGGCTTCGCGTTATATAGTCTAAATAACGCCACAATTTCACGGCGGGCCGGTGCTTGGTGCCCTGCCCCTCGTAGGCCTGGGGAGGCAGAGCAATTTGAAGAAGTCTTCTCAGCCGATGTAACGCTGCTGTATGTGGGGAACGAGTGTCATCTTCGACCTGCAGGGGAAATTGGGCGGCCCCCTCTTCCCTGGGTGTCACACAGAATCGGCTCTCATTCGGATTAAGGAGATAAGTATTGCAGAGGCGTAGGGAATCTTTGCCCTAGTTTTACGATGTGCTGCAATACTGGCACGATTGAGGGAGGGAGTTTGTGTCTGTTGTGAAGATATTTTTCCAGGCATAGTTGCAGCTTCATTAATTTGGTTTTAAGGAGTATTTAGAAGGAATTCGTTATAAGCGGCTTTCACTTTCCACAGTCAGTTAAGTATGTTGCTTATTTCTTTGATTACTGTAAACCGAACCTACTCTTACAATCACCACAGGCTACATCTGGGTCTGGGGGGAGCTGCACAGTGCGTATGTTTCTGTTCTTCCAAAACTGCAAACCTATAGCACTAAGGGACCTGCTGTCCCTTGTGCGTTGTAGCAGGGTACGATCATCTAAGGGTTTTTGTTGCTCGATCTTTGGCAATTTTGGAAAGTTATGTCCTCATCGTCTTCTTGGTTTGATTACGCTCGCGAATAAATGTCACTCATAGTTCGTTAATTTTCACTAATTACACTGAATTATGAAACGGTCACATACAGCAATCTATACTTTAGCAGCTTTGTCTATGTGTTTTGATCCCAGATCCTCTGCCCTCCTTAGTCAAACCGGATCCTCTATGGTACGTGGAAACACATCAGTTACATCATGCAGCGAGTCTGTTGATTAGTTTTATCGGTAGTGGGTATGCACAGTTCGTGTTCTGGCGAAACGCAGTGCTGAATGTTTCACGTCATATTTGCCTGTGTAGGTTTAGCTGATGCGGTCATTGCATAGCGCCTAATCTTTGCCACTGGTAACACAGCTGGGAATTTGTTCTATCAGTAGCTTCAGTTCTGGTCTCCTGGACATAGTTAAGAGCCATTACTGCATCAAAGTTTTCTTATTTACTGTATATTTCTTCATTGGGTACAGTCGCTACACGTTTCGCTGCTTTTCTGCTATATTTAATAACACACATATGGTATGTGCATTAGGCGGTGTGTAGTCGATCGGCTGCATATTATTAGTGTTTCAAGGAAAGGTTTTGTCTGATGTTCTTTTCTCCAGACGTCTCAACTCTGTCCCAATGCCTTACTCCAAAGACACTCAGTTCACTATTTCAGATTTCATTATGTCCGACTTTCACAGTTGACATAGAGTAGTAAACGAAGCAGAACCCCTTTCACTTTGTCGTGGTTGCCTGCACAAAGGTGGCTAGTATAGTAACACACTTAAGAAAGATCTATAAATTCAGTGGGACGTATAGGTATTCAATGCAACCTTGGTTGCATGTCTGGGAAAGTGATTACATTGGAGGTAAAATATGACTTTTCTGCATGCATCTTCAGATTGGTGTAAGTGATAATATTGTATTTCGAATACTGCAGGGGGAAAGACGCTGTTTTTTCACCTCTGCCACCTAAGCCAGAGTTTCACACTTTAGTTTTTATTTGTACCAGGCATTGATTTGTCACGCCGTTGTGGCTATATCCACAATGTGAGAAAGTCAAACACAGGACTTTCAATTGTGCTGCCATGGCCTGCTACTGCTGGAGTTCAGCATCAAGTCCTGTGCTTCTTGACGGTGTGGTTCCAGGTGCACGGCACTGTCGACACAAGCGTTGTGACAGCCTGCCACTAGTTTGCGCTACCTGTGCAGGGAGGAGAGGTCCACACCTGGCATTGTTTATCCAACTTCTTGAAATTCTTTACCTGCTGCCCCATCCATTCTCTTATCTTTGGGGGCCTGGAACAGCCCAATGTGCACTATAGCAGGTGCCAGGGTTAGTAGTTGTGATGTGACGATGGCTAACAGCACGGCAGGAGCAATGTGGGGTACATACTGAGGTGGCTGCCGGACTTTAGTCCTGACACTTAGTTGCATAAGTGTCAAGATCAGCAGCGGTGTTGTTAGTGATTCAGCACGGGAGGATTATGGTCAAGATTATTTCGGCGTGTCATGTGTCCTTTACTGCTCGCGACTCTAAACAGCTGAGCAGTGACATG
Source organism: Lissotriton vulgaris (assembly GCF_964263255.1). Classification (NCBI taxonomy): domain Eukaryota; kingdom Metazoa; phylum Chordata; class Amphibia; order Caudata; family Salamandridae; genus Lissotriton; species Lissotriton vulgaris. The sequence goes on along the minus strand of NW_028255462.1, from coordinate 36,625 downwards.
GGAAGAGATCCTGGCTGTATTCAGCGCTGGGTGATTTTGCGTGTTTTACTTAAGGCACGGCACAGCACATGACTTGCAGAATTTCTTGCATCCTCCGTTGCCCTCCTCTACACCGGTACACCAATATCTTTCACTTTCATTGCCTTCCCTGGTGCTGCACCACAAGATAAGGGTAAGGCACCCAATTCTAGGGGTGGGCCCATCTCTACAGGCTACCACATGAGATGTCGATGTCTGCAGTTACACAGGGGATGCTGGGTTCAGCGACCGTGAGGAGACACTGCAGTTACACTTGAGGCGACACTGTGTGCAGTTACACATGAGCTGACACTGTGCAGTACACATGAGTTGACATGGGGTAGTTACACAAGAGGTGCGGGTACTCAGGAAGTGACACAGTTTGCAAGCACACAAGAGGATACGGTGTGCAAGTGCACATGTGGTGACACAGTGTGGAATGTAAGGATGGAATGGGAGGGGGCTTGCGGCGCTTATAAGACAGAGGTGAAGTTCGTCTGCATTTTAGTTGTTTCAACATTAGAACTGGGGCCTACCATCTCCTGGTATTTTGCAGGTATAGAAAGATATGCAGCCGCTTAAATGAGAAGAGTAAGTATGGGTCGAAATTCATTCCGCTTGTGGAATTTGCGGATTTTCCGCAATTTTGCGAACTGCGAATCTCGCGAAATTGCGGCACAGTCCAAGAATACGCGAGCTGGATGAATTTTGTTCAGGAAGCACTTACAGGGTTACAGCAGGAGCAAAGAAATTAACTTCAACTTCGGCACCTGCTGTAACCCTGTAAGTGCTTCCTGAGCAGCGCCTCCTTGCCTACTTGCAACTATTCTCTGACCCTTCTCTGACCCTCGAAGCAGGGTCAGAGAATAGTTACAAGTATGGCACGAGGCTCCTGCAACAGGAAGCACTTACAGATATAAATAAAGCAGGTGCCTGAGTTGAAGCTCAAATTCAGTAACGTTTTAATCAGCCCAAAACATTAGTGAACACGGTCGAGACCTGGCAAGTGTGCTTTAACCCCATATCTGCCGTCGAAAATTTGCTGTAATACTTGAGGGAGGACTTTACATCCATGAGTTTCTCGAGCGCAATCCCCGTGTAGTTCCTGTGACCAGGAGGCTGCCCTGCTCGCTCTCTGACCCTTTATACACAGGAGACATGTGAACACGCATAGAAGTCCTGCCCACCACACACTAGCAGTATCAAACGTCTTCCCTCACTTTCCGAACTATGATGGGCAGCTCACTCAAGAGACCTCTGCGCCTTTTGGTGCGGTGGCAAAGTTACAGGCACACATGGTGACTGGAGACAAATCTTCTGGCCCTTTACGCAGCTGCAGTGTAGGAAAAGCACTATACATTTACCCAACGAGGTAGCACTTACTGATTAGCCACGAGCAAGTACTCCAGTTAAGTGTGCTGCAAATCGCAAAACAATCTGCAATTTCGCAGGGAAATCTGCAAATTTGCCGATTTTTTGCGATTTCGCGCGAATTTGCGGACTGCAGATCCGCAAAAGTCGCCCATACTTAGAGAAGAGCCTGACACCTTGAGTAAAAGTATAGGTGGTAAACTTGAGGTGGACTGCTAAAACAGCTTGGGCCTCACATGATGGATGATGCAGGTGGCGGTGGGCACACACACGTTACCAGCAGGGGGATGCACCCCACTTTTCCAAGTAATAGGACCAGCAGTCTGGGCTATCTAAGTTCAGGGTAATTAGAGGGATGTGCTAACTCTGTATTGGACTAGCCATACGGCTGCGCTTCATACACAGAGGTTGAATGTCTCCTGATAAGATCGGCTTGCATTGCAGTGGTTTCAACTTTGGAACTGTGGCAACAATCTCCTTGCATCTTGCCGTTTTAGAAATGATAAATTGTAAAATAATAGCAGTGTAGAAACTGGGCACACTTAGCAGTAAAACCAGCAGTTATGAAGAATTGGGGGTGTCAGATAGTTCTTTGCACTAATATCAGGGAGATGCGGCCACGTCCCAACAGTGTGAGATACTTTGATGACTGTCATGCTTTTATCCACGGATTAGCGGCGCAGGTTAACGGGTCTCAGCTATCCCTGTGGGTTTTTTGTGTGGTCGGGTCTGTTGACCGAGTTGAGCCACTATCACTTGGTTTATCTGGGCATGTAGGGATGCCAGTCTAGATTCTAGAGGGGCAGGTAGCAGTACTTAGGGGGTATGTGATGTATTGTCTCACTTTGGGCTATAATTTTGCAGCCTCCCTTGTCTCAGCCATACTGTGCGTAGGTTAGCCATGGAATTTAAGAAGTGCTGCAATGGCCCTCTAATGCTATGGTACAGAATCTAGTTTACCGGTGCTATTTGTACCTCTTAGCACCAGCAGCGGCTCACATGGGTAGCAGTAAAGCTTCCTTTGATTTCGCCTGGGATTGGGGCTGGCAATATCATCCAACTTTGCAGCCAGAAACTGAGGAGGCAAAGACATACCTGGGATCGTGCAACGTGCACACAGCAGTAGAGCCAGCTAAGTTTCAACATAAGCTTGGTATACCGTCAGTGTTAAATGCAAGGTCATGGGCTACATCAAATAGGCACTTTCTGTCAGCTGGGGTGTGAGTGGGCCTTTCCCGAAAGGGTGCGGGTTGCTTTGTTAGTGCTTATAGTAGGCATAAGTTGACTTTCCTGGGTAGGAAGGCACTGCTGTAAGAATTGAAGTCCTCCAATGCGTAAGATGAGCAGCTAATTGGGGAGCATAGGGGTCAGGGTAACCCCTTCTTTAGTATGGTGAGGAGCCCGGCCAGGGGAGGCCAGGAATCCCTGCTCATAACAGTTAACAGTGCCATGCGTAAAATTCACTGAACAGAGGTGGTTTAGCGTTATCGGGCATGGGTTTTAGCATGTCAAGCACACAGGGTGTTTTGATCAAGTAGGTTTCTCCTATCCAGAGTAAACAGGGATCTGTACCGGGGAGAGGCCTGGGAATCAGGAGGAGATGGATAAAGATGCCTACCTTGGTGGGGGGCCCAGGGGTGATGGTGGCCACACCCAGTGCTGTGGTGGAGTTACAGGGCGATCCAGAGGCTGTAAGGTACAGAAGGGTACCCTCTGCAGGAGAACAGTAAGGGTGGTAAAGCCAAATATCCCCAGGGAGGTCCTCGCGTTGGACCCTGGAGGAGCGATGGTCCCCCATTAGTCCTACGGGCGGTTGTGGACCTGAGCAACCGGGGGTTGCCTGCACGCTCTGCCCCTTTTAGCTGGGGGGGCATGAGTAAGCAATCAATCAATCAATCAAAGCATTTATATAAAGCACTACTCAGGGGGGTGGACTGGTGGTCCACTGGTGGGAGGGGCTATTCCCTCCCCCAAATCTAACAAATACCTGTTGGCTAGGGCCACAGTGAATTTTGGCTCATCAGGTGGGCAAGCGGCAAGGGGCTGCCTGCCCTGGGATCGCCCGTAAGATAACCCATCATGTTGGCATATTTGTTATGCAATTAAACCTGCAGAAATTTTCTCCACTAAGAATGTGTCTTGTCTGATTATTTCTCTACATTATTGCTGTGGGAGGGAGGGATGGGGAGTGTTGTCGATATTGGCACTATGCTCTGCTGCCACCTTATCAGTCGGCTCTCGGCGGGCGTAACCTCACAGCCGCCTCTGACCGTCTTCTGGTGGCGTCCGACACGATGCTGTTGCGGGGTACAGTTTTGTATGTGTGAGGGATTTACTGTGGTGGAGTCGCTTCAGCAAGCAGCCATTTCCGACGGCTGTTGGCCACGCCGCCCGTTTTCAAGATTCTTGATCAATGCCCTTTCTTTTTGATAAAGTCCTTGATAAAATTTCAGGAGGTGTCTGCCCAGTACCTCAACACGTGTTAGTGGAGATCTGCTGTTCTTGTGAAACAAAGAGCACCAGTTGCTATCCTTAGGGCCTTGTTTTGGTCTTATTATAGACTTTCCACACTGCTCCTGGCAGACACTTCACCCTCACACACAGGTATATTTGTGTAAATACGCTACTTGCATTGAATTCACAGTTTTTTTCAGTGCTCCCAGTTTGGTAGATGCCTTCTGATGACTTCTCATCAAATGTGTTTGCCAGCTTAGATTAGAGTTAAACGTCATCTCAAATTCATCCTTGGAACCAGATTGGTGGGTTTTCTTTCATTTCAGTCTGGTGACCAACATTGCTGAAGTCTTGATTCTATTGAGACCTATATGGCAATCACTGTACAAGCCAGATGTTGCACGAAGGGATGTTTAAAAGTTCTTAGCTACTTCCATTTAGTAGCATTACAGAGTGATGACCCACGATTTGAACTCAGCGGCACCCTGTCTGGCTAGGGTGTAGTGTTGAGCATTCCTCTTATGCTTGCATGATTTTTCATTCTGTCAAGTACTTTGAGAGCAGGTTTACCAAGTAGCTTGGAATCTTGAGGTTAATAAGCTTTTAGAACAGTCCTGCGTGCTTTTCCATCTCTGGGTTCAGCACTTCACTGTTAACTATGAGCTGGTAACATGACTTTCAATTTCTTTAATTTGACTTTACAAAACGGCTCTTGGATTATGCATTTTCTTGACTCGCAAGTAGTACTCTGCAAGTTATCTACCTCCAAATTCAGTTTAATAATGTGGACATTATAATAATATTTTGAAACTTAATAAAGCCTCAACGTCTGGAACCTGAACCAGAAACGTTTGGATGCCTGTTTAACTACACATGTCTATATTGTATTGATTACTACAACAATTAAATCTACGAAATTAAAATTCCAGCACTTCTAAATCAAATGAAATGTCTGAGTAATGTATTTATATTACCTTATGTGATACCAAAGCAGTGTGCTTTCCCAGCCATACCAGCGTATGGCTGGGAAAGCACTCACCTGCGCAGGCTCCACTGGCTTCTGGTGGCACAACGGATCATGTTTAAAGGACTGGTTCTTTCTTTCTGAGCTATCCATCAGCTTGGGCCTGTATACCTGAGGAAAGGGTTCTCTTTGTAAGTCCCCAACCGCTGCCTTCGTTCTGCTAATCAGTGTAAAATGGTTGTGCCCGGATTTAAGTACACCAGGCTGGGGGGCCAGTCTATTTCGGTCAGGACCGCTAGAGCCTGGAACACTCTTCCCCCCCACCTTCGGGCAGCCCAGACCATCTCCAGCTTCAAGACAGGGCTTAAAACCTATCTGTTTAATGTGAACATGTAAATTGCCTTCCCCTCCTCGCTGCTCATGCCACATTTTCCCTTCACGCCAGGATACTTGCTAGTAACAGAGTGCGTTATAAAATTCTTTATAACATAACATAACATAACATAACATAACCTAACTGTTACCTTAATGCCAAGAGTAGCTTTCCCAAGGGGAGAAGTAGAGGGTCTGTTGATAACCCAAGAGCAGCAGGAATTGCCTATTTGGGGTTGAGCACTGTTTTGAATGATATGCATGGATGATTAATGTATTTATACATAGGCCATTGGTATGTGCATAATAAGGGTTCTTGCTACTGCTCTACCAATTAGAGGTGTTTTGAAAATGGTTCTTAATTTGTATCTTGACTAATGTTACGAGCTTTAGCCTGTGTCAGAGTGAGGGGAAAAATCAAAATGTCCAAGAGGCTCGAAGCCCCCATCCCTCTCCCCAGCTCGGATAAATCATCAGATGCATACCAAGTCTCTGTCAACATCGCCCAAAATGCGAAAGAGTAACTGAGAGTCATCTGATAGAGACTTCTAGCTGCAGATTCCTTACATTAGAATATCTTTGGGCACCAGACTGGATCCCACATTTTTTGAGCAATACCCCTGTATGCAGGTAGGTGGCATCGTTTGGCTCCAAATTGGCATCGCCTGTGCCAGAGGAGAGGTACTTGTTGCCTATAGAGGTGCCACATCGTGTGCTGTCTGTTTTTTCTGTATTAACAAAATCTTCAGCACACGTCTGTAAAGTAATGTAAAATACCAAATCAAGCATACATAAATTATACACACAGTTTCAGAAATCTTCTCTTTCTTTTATTCTTTTCTTTCTGATCAGCCAACACATGTTTCGTCGCAAACACATGGGATATCATCCTGCGACTTTCTCAAGGCTGAATAAACCAAATAAACAATGGCCATTGTGACACCCTACATAAAACTTGTGTGCACAAGCTCAATTCAAATGTGAACATGACATAATGTGCAAGTGCATAAACATGCACAAGGTGGACCTATAATAAAAGATAGTGACTTTGTGAGCATCAATTTGTGAAATTAAAACAAACCTATTGCGCAAGTGTATTTCATAATATATAATCCCTACATCCAGGTGATGGAGAAAAACCTAATGAGTGAAAAGCTACCAAAACCCGAAAATTTCTAAAGGCATCTAGACCAATCTGCAAGTAAACAAGAATAAACACTATAAAGAAACACCTAGCCCGTGTATGTCGAACCCTTCTCTCATTGCCGTGAGCATAAAAAGCCCTCAAAGACCAATAAGGGTGACTAAAATCTCACCCATCTAACCAACTACATGCATCACCAACGTGATTTCTTCTATAAGGGGTACCTTAAATGTTATAGGTATTAATCTATGTGGAAGTTAACAAAACAGTACAGTTAGAAAACTTGAGGAAGAGCGAGATGTACAAGTGGTGGGACGCAGCCACTTTAAGACAATACATCAGAGTGAAAAGAATTCCCAGAGGCTTGAGTTCACAGATAATACCAACCTATGATGACCTTGAGGAAGATTTACTGATAGCCAGGAAAAAGGAATTAACAGATAACTGTAACAGACTGATGGGTATTTTAATGGAGAACTGTGATGGGAAGATTAGTCAATTGAAGAAGGAGTTAGATCTATTAGAAATAGAAATTAAACAACTGAATCTGACAGAGGCGACTGAAAATAATTATGCTGTTTTGAATGATGTTATGCAACGACATCTATCTGATATCAAACAAAGAAAAAACAGAAAATGAAGAAGAGATGAGCACGACTACATGAATGGCAGAAGTTTTACTTTTGCCAGGAAATATAATCACTTAATACCTAAGGATAACCAAATGAGACCCAAAGGGGGACAATACATTAGTTCTAACTCTACATCTTTAGATAATCCGATGATCAGTGGCAGTGAGTCTGACAAGGGAGAGGGTCCTAGCAATGCTCAAAATAGTGAGAATAATTTTTTACAGGAGTACACAGGATAAAAGAGGGCAACAGAGAACAAAACAGACGCCCCGTGCAGGGGGCAAGACAAGGAGGGGAAGAGATGGGGCACAGGCAGGGGACCGACCAGGTTGTGGAATCAGAAAAAATAGGCAGTGTAAATGTAGTGAATTTGACTGAAAAATGCTTTTCTAATGATGCACTATCAGTTTTTACTAAAGGAATGAGTTTTTGTCCTAGCAATGTTAGTGATATATGTGATCTCAAAATAGATTTGTACAAATTTATGAGACGAATGACGATTAAGAAACATTTCCAATTGAACAATGTTGAAAATAAAGACATGCAACAATGCCAGGGGATATTTTCTTCTAGTGAACTTACTATTCAGGATGTGATTGACACCAAGCTGTTACTTTCTCTAACAGACTGTGAGGACGAACTGATCACATCTGAAATGGTTATGAGAGATTTAATAACAGTGAATACTCGATCACCAGCAGCTTTAAGGAGAGTTCAAAATGGACACCTACTTTGTTCACAGGGAATAATATAGACATTTTTCATAAACCTGTAATGACAGATTTAGACAAACATATGCATAAAAAGAGACAAATAATATATGCTAGGAACAATTTGACTGTCCAGGAATGAGAGGCACTTAAGGAGTTGATGGAAGATGTTAGCATCACGATTCGTGAAGCAGACAAGAGTGGGAACATAATTACAATGCAAGTATTTTCGTCCTACTCGGTTATGGCAGATATTGTATCCTTTAACCCACTCCAGACGTCTACTGGAGTATTTTACGGGAAAAAAGGGGTCTCTGTGAAAAGCACGACTGAGTTACTCTAGTATCTAGCGTTAAATTAGTGCTGTACCAAATGTTGGGCACCATGTAGTGTAGTTCCTATATTCCCAATAGGCTCTGCGCATTGGAATAATATATCCTAAAGATGTGAAGTAGGACTTATGTCTACTAGGTCGCTATCCAATATATTAAACTTAATTGTGAGTGCCATCTAGCTCAGAGGTCACTAGAAACTTTCTCGAATTCACAAGAAGGGATTGAGTTTCTGACAACCGCATAAACATGACAACTTTGTTTCCCCAAGATAAAATTGATCTTCAGAGTCTTGGAAACAATAGATAGATATTTTACTTAGTCATTCGTGCATGCTTTGTTTCACCAGAGGTGTAGAGAAATAGAGAGACGGGCGTTTTCAATAAAAGTATTTATTGAACAGTCTTCTTTCTCATGCAGAAGAAATGAACTGCTACACTCGTAATACTGGTTGCAAAGTATAATGCGTACAATAAGAAGAGTAGAATAAAATAATACTGTAAGAGCATTGTATGGTTCCTAGACCATAGATAAATACATACATAAATAACAAAGGCTAAAAAGTACTCAACTGGTGCTTCTAAAATATGCCTACCCTGATGTACCTAACCTAAGTCTAGTACGAGGGAAGAAGTAAGTGATGTGTAGCATAAATTTAGTATTCTTTGCCAAGAATCTATCCAAAATTTCTCTTATGGTCTATTCAGCTTCCTACCTTGGTTTAGAATGAAGGAGGTCAATCTCAGGACTCGAATTCCCAACAACCCGCAAGGGTAGCTTGGAAACACCGGAGCTGGATTTCTCATCAAGAGAAAAGACAGCGTCTCTCTCAGTGCATCTGCTGGAGGGTCGGCTACCTTCGGCGCTTGCTGTAGAAGGATGCGTTGGGCAAGTAGATAGTCGAACTGCTCCAAACCACTGTGTGTTTCCTATGGCAAGTGTGGGCATATTTATACCTTGAAGGTGCCGAGTTTGACATAAAGGTGGACATAATAACGTCATCAAAGAGACTCGGTTCTTTGAAAACTCCATGAGTTCTTGGATTAATCAATATTCAAGTAAGGGGAAGTCCCTAGCTGCTGAAGTCGAGTATTTCAAGAAATCGTTGTGGATTTTCGGAACTAGTGGAAGTAGCCATGAAGTATTTGGACTGCATGAGCTATGTCTAAATATGGTTATGATTTCTATGCCTATATAAGGATAAGGGGATTTATACCTATATAAGGGAATGAATCGAGAAAATTACACTAGGGTCCTAAAATGTTATCCAACAGGCTTTCTTAGGCCTCACTGGACACTCCAGAAGGCTTGTCACGGGCCACGACACCATCGTTACTCCCTTGACTGAGATGACATCTAAAAGCACCCCAAGAAGGTCGTCTAGAAAGACGCATGCAAGAATGCTTTTGACACCGTGAGGAAGGCCATGTGGACAGCACCAGTATTGACGACTCCTGACTTTTCCAAGTTAATTGTCGAGATGGACGCTTCAGAGCATCGCATATGGCCTGTGCTCTCACAGCTAAATGAAGAGAGTCTAGACCAACTTGTAGACTCAGTTATCAGGATGCTACTTCCCCAGGAACATCAAAACAAAAGTCTCCCTCATGACCTACAGTTATGTTACATTATCATTATTTCAAATCCAAGTGTGGGACATCCAAAAACTATTCAGAGACACAAACAGTTCACAAAAATATCCTTTTAATTAATTTCTTTTATCAAAAATACTTTTATCATCTTATTCTCTTTTTTATATAAAAGGTTTATTTTTTCACAATTATAAGACACTGATATACAAATTATTCAAAATCAAAATGCACATATACAAAAGACAATATCAAAAAGCATTAGATACACAGCAACTGGCAACCCCGAGAAGAGAGACACTCACCAAGTTCACACAACAACTTTCCAACACACATCAAATCAATATGGGAAGATCTGCTACAGAGTGTTATAGTAGTTTTTGTAGCCCATGTACAGCAACTGCAAAAAGCAGGATCTTGACCAGGCTATGGTTGGAGCGTTTCGGTGGCTAGAACAGGGATGACATGCCACCTTCTTCAGGACCAGCCAGATATAAAGAGGGGCGTCTACTCAACGAGGGGAAAGAACAACTAAAAAGTCCTCTGATATTTGGTAGGGTATCTTCAATATTCAATCAGTTAGATGCAGAGTGAGTCAAAAAAGGACACCTTCCCTCATGTATGAAGTGTCAGATTTAGGATCCTCTATCACTTATCCTATTATGTAGCTCTGCCTGCCACAGTGTATCGTATTGTATCTGTAATCGTACTTCCAGCGTATTGACTCTTTCAACCAATTTTTCACTTGACATATAAATACACCTTGAAGGGCAAAAAAGTGCTGATCCCAGTTAATGCCCCAACTGTCTCTATGTTCACGATTTCTTCCTAGAACCACACGTCCCAAAAACCTTATGGGTAGTTTATTCCTCACGTACGTCAAGGCTGTTTCATATACTCGCACCCAGTCGGTCAATTCTTTCCGAGCCCTTATCGTGGTTTTGTGATCTCTTCAAACTCAACACGGCATGCTTCACGGAGAAACTGAGCACCCTCTTCTCCCTGACCTTTGTTTTTGCTCTTTCAGAGGGGGTCCTCTTTATATTAGGCTACTGCCCCAGGAACAGAGGTTGAGCGCAATTGAGAGCGAGGCTTTTGCCATGGTCTGGGCAGTAAAAAAGTTGAGACCTCACTTCTTTGGGATCCACTTACAAGTTCAGACAAACCGCAGGCCCCTCGGATGGCCAATGCAGGTGAGGGTAGATAATCCCAAGCATCTGAGGTGGTCTAACTCCATACAGGGAATAGACTACACTGTGAAATGCCGTCCTGAGACTGGCTACTCCAGTGGTGTGTTTTAAGGTTCCTCTGCCTTAGTGATGAGAACCCCCATGCGGGTGGGTCAGTCTCCCTCCTTTCAGCTGGGGGGACACATGTTAGACCTGACATTCTTTATGTGGTCTTTCACCAAACGTCTTGACTTTAACCCTCCTGTTTTCGGAATTTATTTTTGTTGGAATTAGGACTCTGTGCACTTTGCCACTACTAACCAGTACTAAAGTGCTTGTGCTCTCTTCCTTCAAAATGGTAAAATTGGCCTACATCTGATTGGAACATTTAAAATATTAATACACCTCTAGTATATGGCAAAATATGTACCCAGGGCCTGTAAATAAAATACTACTACTGAGTCTGCAGCATTCATTGTGCCACCTGATAAGATATCACTTTAAAATATTTCCCAGGACTGCTTCTGCAGGCTGTAGTACCGTTTTAAACTGCCAATTTGACCTAGCGATATAAAACGTTGGCCTTGTATGTTATATTTAACAAGTGGGGCACATGCTTTTAAGTTTTACATGTCCTGTTAGTGAAAAACATCAGTTGGTTTGTCACTTAAGGCCTACCTTTCTCATTAGGAAAACATTTGGATACCTTATTACAATTAATAAGTACTACATTGTGATTGGGAGCCGGTAGAAATGTCATGTTTGGACTCTAACGAAATTGTAATTTTAAATCCTCCTTAATGGCAAAGTTGGAATTTAAGTCATCATTCTGACAATGCCACCTTAAGAAAGTTGAAGTGTTCTTGTTTTAACCATTTGGTGCCTGCTGCCAGTGACCTGAGTCACATGAATCAGAATAGCTTAGCTTTGTGACTATGTTTATTTTCCACAGACAATGGTACAGAGGGGGACTGGGTGTTAGCAGGGTGGGCCATCCTCCCAGTATGGGTAGGGGTGGATCTGTTTCTGCCCCAATTATACTTCAAAGAGCTGGCTTCAGCACACATACACAAAGGTACTTGACATTAGCCTTTTGTCACTGTTAGACCTGGCACCTTGGCGTGGGTCTCCCTTCCATTTTTGCTGTTGCATCATGTGTTTTTGCGGGTGTTAGATGCTTTGGGCACTGTGCCACTGCTGTCCAGTGCCACAGTGCAAGTGCTCCCTATTGTAAAATCGATGTATGGATCAGTGATTCCATGATTGGCTGGTTTGGTTTTCCTGTCAGACTCTAGTACAGTGCACCAGGAGTGACAGGGCTGGTAATCTAAATGCTGCTGGTGGGCTTGCAGCACTGGTTGTGCCACCCACAGAAGCAGCCTGTAAAAGTGTGTCTAGGGCTTGCCATTGCAGACCCTATGTGCAGTATGGTACTGCCATGCTGACTGTGCACCCACTTGCCAGTCCCTAAACCTTCCCTTCTCTTCATGTCAGACACCCCTATGGTAGGCACAAGGGCAGGGTGTATTCCTCGACATCCCTCGATCCAGCCACATCTCCGGACATCTGAGAGACCTTCACTGGCTCCCCATTAACAAGAGAATCACCTTCCGCCTCCTCACCCACGCACACAAAGCCCTACACGACCAAGGCCCGAGCTACCTCAACAGCCGAGTCAACTTCTACGCTCCCAAACGCCACCTTCGATCAGCCAACCACGCCCTCGCCGCCGTCCCCCGCATCCGAAGAGCGACTACAGGAGGAAGGTCCTTCTCCTACCTGGCCGCCAAGACCTGGAACTCCCTCCCGTCCGACCTGCGCCTGACCCAAGACCACCTCTCCTTCAGGAAGAAGCTGAAGACCTGGCTGTTCGAGCAGTAGCGGCACCCCCCCTCCCCAGCGCCTTGAGACCCTACGGGTATGTAGCGCGCTTTATAAGTGTCACTGATTGATTGATTGATTGATTGATTGTAAGTATAAGGTAGGACAAGCCCTGATGTGTGTGGCATGTCCCAGTAGTGAACTACAGCCATTTTAGTTTTTCACTATTGCAAGGCTACCTATTCCCCATAGGCCAGAATGGGCAGTTTGAATATGACATCTTATAATCCTAACTGAGTCAAAGAACTAGGTGAAATTTGAGTTTAGTATGTCTTAACTCAGAATGATAAAATACATATTTTAGTGAAGTTGGTTTTAACATTCTGTGTTTGAAAATACCACTTTTAGGAAGTAGGTATTTTCTTGTCTAACTATCCAAGCCTGCCTCTGCTAGGTTGTGTATTCCTTGTCTGGAGTTTGAGGTTTGAGTGACAGGGACTGGGGGATGCCAGGAGACAGGGCGCGTCAGCCCAGTGGTGAATAGAGAGATCTGCAGCTAGATGGGAGGGAGGAGTTGTACCTGGGACCTGAATTGGGCTGTGCCTTCCCTCCACAATGCTGGCTCCACCTCCTGTGGTGCGTCTGATGTCCCTGCCCTGCACTGTGAGAGGAAAGAAGTAGTTATGTAAACAGAGTGCTCCAGGACTGACCAGACCTGGTTTGGACTAGGTAAAGGCCTCTCTACCTTCAAAGAACAAAGAGAAATTGTGTATAAAAGAGGGGACCCAAACCCCAGAGAATTAGATCACTTTTGGACAACAACAAGAAACCTTTCCTGAGTAGTGGAACCAGAGAGACTGAGGAGAGACTATCCCTAAGCTGAAGTGCTGCTTGGGGGATTGGCCTGCAGTGGTTGCCTTGACTGCCAAAGAAAGGAGAGAGGAACTGTATATACTTTCATCAACTTGTAAGGATTTTCAAGGGCTTGAGAGAAGAGCTTGCCTCCTTCTGAAGTCTGAGGGATGACAGACTTCAACCACCAGCTCCCCTAGAGTCCTTGGAAAGTACCTGCAGCTGTTTTGGGTCTTCTGAGGAACTGCGTTTCACAAGGAGCTGGAATCGTGACTCACGAAGAAGAAGCGTGTCACAGCCGCTGCCGTCGCAACACTGAAAAAGGGTGTCGCTGCAGTAGCTGTTGCATTGCACTGCATCACAAGAAATGTCTCGCAACATTGAAGAAGCATGTCTCTGACGCAGTAGCTGCCGTCGCATCACTGAACAAGGGCGTTGCCGCTGTAGCTGTCGCATTGCACCGCAACACAAGAAGCGCCTCGCATCCATGGAGAAGCGCGCCTCCGCCGCAGCCACTGTCGTCACATCACTGAACAAGGGTGTCGCTGCTGCAGCTGTCGCATCGAGCCGAAGCATCTCGCATCATCGGAGAAGAGTGTTGCCGTCAAAGCAGCTGTCGTCACATCACTCAACAAGGGTGTCGCCGCTGCAGTTGTCGCATCGAGTCGAGACATCTCACAACATCAGAGGAGCGTGTCGCATCAAGAAGAAGACACTATCTTTGTTCCTTTGCATCAGATCTTCAACGCATCACCGTCTTTGCGTGTAAAGAACTACTGCATCACCATCCCTGCAACACTTTTGTTGTAGAAGCGTTACGCATCTTAAGGTACATTGATTCAAAGTGTCGCATTTTAAGATCTAAAGAGAACTAAGCTATTCTTACCATTTTAAGTACAGTATTGTGGATTTTTGTTGTTTGCAGTCTTGTGTTAAATCGATATAAAGAATACTTATTTTTTATATAAAACTTGTGTGGTGTCCATATGTAATGTTGTCACTGGATTACTGAATGTGTTCACAAATGCTTTACACACTGCCTCTGAGATAAGCCTGTCTGCTCGTGCCAAGCTACCAAGGGGTTGAGCAGGGGTTACTTTAGGAGTGTATCCCCTTACCCTGACTAGACGCTAGGGTCCCTATTTGTAACAGGTACCTATCTATGCCAACTAGAGACCCCCAAATCTAACAGTCACTCCAAACTTCTTGGAGCCTTGGCTAGGGAAGGGCAGTGAAGACTTTCTTTTTTTTTTTTTTGTCCTCATTAGCCATATAGTCGATCCAAATGTGCTCCTAGCCGCAAAACACGAGACCCGACCCCCCCTGTAGCACCGAGAGGCCTAGTACTAAGCTCCCAGTACCCAGAGAGTCAGACCCGATGTCTCCAGCAAAGCTTGGACAGACACTCTCCCTTCGGAACGGTTCGGCCAGTTGTCCAATGACTGTACGGCTTTGGGTGCCTCCCTTTGGACAAGGAGATTTTAGGCCTCATCATCGGACCCGGGAGAAACAAAAAACAAAAAAAAAAGAACTCCGGGTTGACTAACTGTTCCTTCTCCAATTAATCAAAAGGTCCCAAAATCTCAAAGATCGGGGGCTACATGTTCTAGATAGGTCGACCTTCGATGCTGCATATAGTGAAGACAGCCACTCTACGTGCGTTGGAGGATTTGTATTGACCCAGTTTTTACAGATTTCTCTTCTTGCTAGTAAAATGGCATAGAATAAGAACTCTCTCTCTAATCCCTTGATGTTATTATTTAGGCCGAAGATGATTAAAGACCATGAGCACGGGATAGGTGATCTGAGGATAGATTCGAGTGTTGTCCTGACTTCTTGCCAAAAGGTGGCGATGTTCGGGCACTCACAAAACATATGAAGATCTGAGGCTGCTGGATAGGAGCATTTGCTACAACACTTCCCGGGTTGGAATTTAGAAAGCCGTTTGGGGGAGTAATACGCTCGGTGAAGCTTGAAGAAGTGGTTACGCCTCAACCATGCTGGCTTGATGATTTTATAGAGGAGGGTAAAAGATTCCTCCCATATGTCCTCCATATGTAGTTCTCCCTCTGCACCCCAGAGTTTTTCCGGGGGGTTGAGGTCACGCTCTCCATCCTCTATGATGTGCCAGTAGAAGAGTGCGACTTTCTTTCTTCCCGCAGGTCTCTCCACTAGGGTGTTTTCTAGAGGACTATATTCTCCCATCATTGCTTTCTTCTTTGTTTGAGTTCTAAGCCAGCTGGCCAGTTGTAAATATACTATCCAAGAATGCGATGATGTTACCCTGAGCTTGAAAGTATCCTATATTGAAATTATAACTATAATTATAAAGAAAGCGGAGGATTTTGGAAAATTCTCGGGATATGAAATAAATACAGGGAAAACGGAAATTATGGTTTGGAACATTCATAATCTCCAACTCCCGGTAAAATCCTCAAAGAGGTACCTGGGAGTTACAATAACTAAAGACCTAGAACGTTTGGCTCAAAACAACTTAGCCCGGATCTCCCGCAAATCCCAATCCTTGATGAAAGCTTGGTCCTTTCTCCCGCTTACCATCTACGGGAGAACCAGCCTGATAAAAATGAGCATTCTCCCAAAATTTACATTCATTTTCAACTCCATCCCGCTAACCTTTGATACCAAACAGCTTGCAAAATGTCAGCAAAACATTAACTCATTTATTTGGGGATATAAATCCAGCAGACTGGCCTGGGAAAAACTGAGAAGGAGAAGAGAAAAAGGGGGGCTCGCATTGCCAGACCTGGAATACTACGCCTGGGCATTTCATTTGTCCCATTCCATGATGCTACTCAAGATCCCCTGGGAAAATGCAAATGGGCTTATGTATAAGGCAATGTTATTGGGTTCGGACCTCCCAGTGAACGGTTTCCTCTTCAAGTTCGGCCACCAGAAGTTTTTTTTAAAAGTTAGACTAAAGTCACTACTGGGCACTATAAAAGAATGGTCTCAAATTAAATAAAAGGCTGGGATAGGATATCTATCCAAACATGCTCCGATTTGGGACTTACCTAGGCTATCATCACAAGATGCCAACACAGTTAAAAGAGTCCTACTAGATGCAGGTATAACACAGTGGGGGGAACTGCTGGTAGAAGGATCAATTATGGAATGGGATACTTTCAAGCTCAGTGAAGACTTTCTTGAACGAGATGTGGGGGTAGCCGATAATGTTTCTCCACTTCTCAAAGTAGTACCAGGCAAAACGTGACCCTTGAATCAACTATTTAGCACATTTTTTTAAAACTTTGTTTATTAACATTTTCATTTGTATACAAACAAGCGGCTCATGGCATGTACAGTGAATCATAATCTTTTACAGTTCTTAGACTTCCTATCATACCTAAATCGTACATCAATGACAATTCATTAGTATTTCTTGCTTTTTTCCTCTATATGTAGATCACTACATACATACATTTCAATGAGGCTTTCACATTAAGTGTCCATTTCAGGAAGGTCCATTATTTTCTGTCTTAGGGTCTAGAACTTGGCGGGAATAATTCAACATGTATGCAGTTTTGTTCTTGACAGTAAGCCATATCCTTAATCCGCTTCTTACATTTGGGGGCCCTACCTCTTCGCTACCAGCACGCAACCCTGCTTTTGCCAATAGCAGCCCCAGCGAGACAAATCATCTGATGTGCAGGGCAATATTATTGGTGTATCCCAAGAGCACGACCAACGGGTCTAGATTGATTCATGCCTCCACCATTACGTTTAAGGCCTCTTCTACTTCCTCCCAGTACTTAGATATTACTGTGCAATACCAGGTTAAGTGCATAAAATCGGCTCCCCTCTACCCACATATCTTGCAATTGTTGTTATCTTTTAATGTGTACCTGTACAGTCTCGCTGGGGAGTAGTACATTCGGTGTAGAAACTTGAAATTTATGATGCTCAACCTACTACTAGATGTGATTCTTTCTGTTTGTTGACAGCAATAGGACCATATCTCATCTTCCAGTGCAAATCCTAACTCTTCTTTCCAGCCTAATCTTGCCCACTGACTGTCAGCCTATTTGTAGCCTGATGGCAGTTTAATAAATATGTGATGGGATGGGCCATCCGCCTGCAGTAAAATGTGAAGTGGGAGTAGCGCAGGGGGTTCTTCAGGGAACTGCAGCGTTGCTTTCTTGATATCTTGTCTAAGCCTAATGTATAAAAAGAGATCCATGGAGTGGGAGTTTGTCCCCCGAAGAAAGCCTCTTTCTGCTTAAAGCTCCAATCTGCATACAATGCACCCCAGGTGTGTATCCCATATCTGTGCAGCATTCATCTGCATATCCCTTCATGAGTGGCTGGGAGAGAATGTTAGTATGTTAATGGAAGTGCCGGGGAGTATACCCTAGGTGCCTGCAGATTTTTTGCAATGATTTTCCAGGCTAAGTTGGTAGATGAGGCTGTTGAGTCCCTACAGACAGCTTCTTGGCAACTTGTTCCTATGAAGCCAGCTAACGGTATAGGTGACATATAGCCCTGCTCCACCACTAGACGTGTCATGAAGGGTGGAGGCTTAAACCAGTAAACAGCATAGTGTACTTGTGCACTAAGATAGTAGATCTCTGGATCTGGTGCTTCAAACCCACCCTGGGCTAAGGGCAACATAAGTGTATTCCATTTGATTCTGGGCTGTTTGCCGGCCAAATTAATTGATTCTGAAAAGGGGGTGGTGATGGACAGAGTATCTGAATTAAACAGAACACTCATACCCAGTCAACAGATCAGGGCTTGATCCATCACCGTTTTTTAGCTCACTGCACCATCCCAGCTCAGCACCTGGCTATATGCAAATTAGTCTGTCCCTGGCCCAGTGCATCATGGGAACAGGGCAGACCAAACTACCAAGCCAATTATTATACTGGGAAGGAAACAAGCTTCCGGGGACCGGTTTCTGGCATTACAGCCGTCTTCGGCCCGGCTTGCTTCAATCCTGATGGTGCGATAAGCAAGGGACTCACATCTGAGTATACCCTTCCACGCTTATGGTGGACAAAACGATTCAGAAAAGGGGGTGGTGATGGACAGAGTATCTGAATTAAACAGAACACTCATACCCAGTCAACAGATCAGGGCTTGATCCATCACCGTTTTTTAGCTCACTGCACCATCCCAGCTCAGAACCTGGCTATATGCAAATTAGTCTGTCCCTGTGCATCATGGGAACAGGGCAGACCAAACTACCAAGCCAATTCTTATACTGGGAAAAAACAAGCTTCCAGGGACCGGTTTCTGGCATTACAGCCGTCTTCGGCCCGGCTTGCTTCAATCCTGATGGTGCAATGAGCAAGGGACTCACATCTGAGTATACCCTTCCACGCTTATGGTGGACAAAACGATTCAGAAAAGAGGGTGGTGATGGACAGAGTATCTGAATTAAACAGAACACTCATACCCAGTCAACAGATCAGGGCTTGATCCATCACCGTTTTTTAGCTCACTGCACCATTCCAGCTCAGAACCTGGCTGTATGCAAATTAGTCTGTCCCTGGCCCAGTGCATCATGGGAACAGGGCAGACCAAACTACCAAGCCAAATCTTATACTGGAAAGAAAACAAGCTTCCGGGGACCGGTTTCTGGCATTACAGCCGTCTTCGGCCCGGCTTGCTTCAATCCTGATGGTGCAATGAGCAAGGGACTCACATCTGAGTATACCCTTCAACGCTTATGGTGGACAAAACGATTTAGAAAAGGGGGTGGTGATGGACAGAGTATCTGAATTAAACAGAACACTCATACCCAGTCAACAGATCAGGGCTTGATCCATCACCGTTTTTTAGCTCACTGCACCATCCCAGCTCAGAATCTGGCTATATGCAAATTAGTCTGTACCTGGCCCAGTGCATCATGGGAACAGGGCAGACCAAACTACCAAGCCAATTCTTATACTGGGAAGAAAACAAGCTTCCGGGGACAGGTTTCTGGCATTACAGCCGTCTTCGGCCCAGCTTGCTTGAATCCTGATGGTGCAATGAGCAAGGGACTCACATCTGAGTATACCCTTCCACGCTTATGGTGGACAAAACATTCAGAAAAGGGGGTGGTGATGGACAGAGTATCTGAATTAAACAGAACACTAATACCCAGTCAACTGACCAGGGCTTGATCCATCACCGTTTTTTAGCTCACTGCACCATCCCAGCTCAGAACCTGGCTATATGCAAATTAGTCTGTCCCTGGCCCAGTGCATCATGGGAACAGGGCGGACCAAACTACCAAGCAAATTCTTATACTGGGAAGGAAACAAGCTTCCGGGGACCGGTTTCTGGCATTACAGCCGTCTTCGGCCCGGCTTGCTTGAATCCTGACGGTGCAATGAGCAAGGGACTCACATCTGAGTATACCCTTCCACGCCTATGGTGGACAAAACGATTCAGAAAAGGGGGTGGTGATGGACAGAGTATCTGAATTAAACAGAACACTCATACCCAGTCAACAGATCAGGGCTTGATCCATCACCGTTTTTTAGCTCACTGCACCATCCCAGCTCAGAACCTGGCTATATGCAAATTAGTCTGTCCCTGGCCCAGTGCATCATGGGAACAGGGCAGACCAAACTACCAAGCCAATTCTTATACTGGGAAGGAAACAAGCTTCCGGGGACCGGTTTCTGGCATTACAGCCGTCTTCGGCCCGGCTTGCTTGAATCCTGATGGTGCAATGAGCAAGGGACTCACATCTGAGTATACCCTTCCACGCTTATGGTGGACAAAACGATTCAGAAAAGGGGGTGGTGATGGACAGAGTATCTGAATTAAACAGAACACTCATACCCAGTCAACAGATCAGGGCTTGATCCATCACCGTTTTTTAGCTCACTGCACCATCCCAGCTCAGAACCTGGCTATATGCAAATTAGTCTGTCCCTGGCCCAGTGCATCATGGGAACAGGGCAGACCAAACTACCAAGCCAATTCTTATACTGGGAAGGAAACAAGCTTCCGGGGACCGGTTTCTGGCATTACAGCCGTCTTCGGCCCGGCTTGCTTGAATCCTGATGGTGCAATGAGCAAGGGACTCACATCTGATTAATTGGCTTTTTAAACTTAGGAAGAAGGGCCTGGTGGGAATAGAATTTCTGTGAACAAATATAGAAGTTTGAGCAATATCACCATTTTCAGCGCTATATGGCCAGCTAATGATAAAGGCATCGCAATCCTCCTGGTTATTGCCTCTTCTATGGAGTTGATGGCTCAGCCATAGTTTGCTCTTAACAGTTCTTCCTTGTCTTTTGGGATTATGATGCCTTGATATGTAAGTTCTATCTCGCACCATTTTAACGGGTAGTCCAGTGGGCACTTGCGGGTGTACTGAGTGAGAGGAAAAATCTGGGATTAATCCCAATTTATTGTGATACCCGAACAAGCGCTGAATTGAATGATTTCCCGGATAATACCAGTGAACCTGTCTCCGGTTTCCTCACATAGAGTATTATATCGTTCCCATACAATGAGACTAATACAGGTCTAGTTGGAAATTGCACTGCATACTCTTTGTGGTGTTGCTGAAGAGGGGCCGCCAAAGGCTCTATTGAGAGTGCAAACAGGAGAGGCAAGAGTGGGCAGCCCTGCCTGGTCCACTAGGTTATTTCAAATGCTGCTGCCTGCTCTCCGTTCATTAGAGGCTTAGCCTTAGGTTTGTGGTATAATAACTTAAACCATGCCAAATATCCTGGTGGAATCCCCATGTGCATTAGCACGGCCATCAAGTTTTCCTATTCTAGAAAATCAAAAGCTTTTGTGGCTTTTAAAAAGACTGCCACTGCACTTAGTTCAAGGTCTATTTCTTGAATGATAGAGAACTATGTGCGCAGATTATGTGATGTGGCTCTGCCAGGCACGAAACCCACCTGATCTGAGCGAACTGAGCGAACTAGTTTCTCCATTAGAAGACTCAATCAGTTTGCTAGTACTTTGGGGAGTATCTTAGGGTCACAATTGATCAGTGATAGGGGTCTATATGAATCTGTACAGTAAGTGATTTCCCGGTTTCAGGAATGAGACGATAAGGCCCTCACACATTGATTGTGGTAATATCCCTGATTGTACTATCTGGTCTCACTTGGGTATACTGCTGGTCTCACTTGGGTATACTGCTGTATACTGCTGGTCTCACTTGGGTATCGTTACTAGCGCTGTGCTCGTTTATCGAGAGCTTTTGAAACTGACTAGCGCTGTGCTCGTTTTACGAGAGCTTTTGAAATTGACTAGCGCTGTGCTCGTTTTACAAGAGCTTTTGAAATTGACTAGCGCTGTGCTCGTTTATCGAGAGCTTTTGAAACTGACTAGCGCTGTGCTCGTTTTACGAGAGCTTTTAAAATTGACTAGCGCTGTGCTCATTTATCGAGAGCTTTTGAAACTGACTAGCGCTGTGCTCGTTTTACGAGAGCTTTTGAAATTGACTAGCGCTGTGCTCGTTTACTGTGTGCTTCCTGTATAGCGCTGTGTTTGCCCGCTTGGCAGCTCGTTTTTAGAGAGCTTGAAAACCGACCTGGAATTGCCTTTGGCGTTGCTCGCTCAGCTCTGCATTGTAGCGTGACATTTGCTCTCTGTGCTTGCTGGCGATTTAACTGGACAGTAGGCGCGTTGGTCCATTTGCTGCCCCTGCCTCACTTTCCCTTTGACCCTCCATTTTGTTTGTTGCAGTTCCCTGGCCCGCCCCTCCTCCCCGCTACCGCCTCCCAGCTGCTGCCCCTCCCACGCTCCGCCCCCTCCACTCTCCATTTATGACAGATGTCCATACGCGCAGCGTCCACGCGCTGCGGCCGCGCCGAAGGTGCGCCAAAGGTAAGCCCCTCAATGCCTGTCCGCGCCTGGACCGCGCCCAGCGCCAGACCCCCTGGCCCCCGTCCCACCCACCCCAACCGCATTACTTACGCCGCATCCACCCTCCTAGCCCTTAACCCCGGCCGCCTCTCCGACTGCGCTCAAGCCGCCCCCGGACACACCCATGGACCCTTCACGTGCAACTCCTGCAAGTTTGACAGCACCAAGACCAACTCCACATCCACTAACACTAAACAGAGACCTGACACCAACCACCTAAAATGCATCCTACTCAATACCCGCTCAGTCCACAGGCACGCCATCGACCTCTGGAATCTACTAGACACCATCTCTCCAGATGTCACCTTCCTAACAGAAACACGGATGAACTCCACATCAGCCCCAGACATCACCATTGCCATCCCGGAAGGTTACAAGATCATCCGTAAGGACCGGACCGACCAAACAGGAGGAGGCATCGCTATCGTCCACAAGAAATCCATCCGCATCTCAACCAGCTCAGACGTCAATCTCGCCAACACTGAAAACCTTCACTTCCAGATCCACATCGACCCCAAGACCACACTCAGAGGCACCCTCCTCTACAGGCCACCAGGACCCCGTGCACAATTCAGTGACGACATCACGGACTTCATCACCCCACACGCCCTCCCCTCCGAGGATTACATTCTTTTGGGAGACCTCAACTTTCATCTCGAAAAGAACAACGACCGCAACGCCACCACCCTTCTGGACAATCTCGCCAACCTCGGACTTAAACAACTTGTCACTACCCCCACCCACATCGCAGGTCACACACTCGACCCTATCTTCACCTCCAGCAAACATGTCTCCTTCAGCCACACCACAGCTCTCCTCTGGACGGACCACAGCTGCGTTCACTTTACCTACAACAAGACCACAACCAACAACCATCCTCAACCCACTCTGCGAAGAAAGTGGAACAAAATCACCATCGACCAGATCTCCTCATCTCTTCTTCAAAACCCCCCTGCCCACTCCACAAACCCCGACCAAGCAGCCATTAACCTCACCCAATGGCTATCCAACAGCGCCGACATCCTAGCACCGTTGAAAAAACGTCAAATCAAACTAGGCAGCAAGAAGGCCTCTTGGTTCAACGATGATCTTAAGAAATCTAAGAAACTCTGTAGCTCCCTTGAGAAGGCCTGGAAAAAAGACCCAAACACCAGCACCAAGGACGCCTTCAAAAACGCCACCCGTATACACCACCAACTGATCAGGAATGCCAAGAAAGCCGCTTTCAAGGACCGACTAGATAACAACGCCCACAACAGCAAGGAATTATTCAACATCGTCAAGGAATTTACCAACCCCTCAGCCAACTCCAACGACATCACCCCCTCTCAAGCCCTCTGCGACTCCCTAGCCTCATTCTTCCACAACAAGATTGCAGACATCCACAACAGCTTCGACAACCGACCCGAAGACCAACCCACCCAACCCTCTGCAGGACCCCCACCCCCCTTGAACATCCTCAACGACTAGAACCCAATCTCCACTGAGGACACCATCCGCCTGATGAACTCCATCCACTCAGGATCCCCAAAAGACCCATGCCCTCACCACATCTTTAACAAAGCAGACTCCATTATAGCACCGCACCTCCGAGACGTCATCAACTGCTCCCTCAACTCCGCTATCTTCCCGGAAAGTTGGAAACATGCCGAACTCAGCGCCCTTCTGAAGAAACCCACAGCTGACCCCACCAAACTCAACAAAAACTACCGCCCTATCTCGCTCCTTCCATTCCCGGCCAAAGTCATCGAGAAAGCTGTCAACAACCAGCTCGCCGCCTTCCTCGAAACCAACAAATCCCTCGACTCCTCACAGTCCAGCTTCCGTGCCAAACACAGCACTGAGACCGCACTCATCGCAGCAACTGACGACATTCGAACTCTGCTAGACAACGGAGACACAGTCGCCCTCATCCTACTCGACCTATCCGCAGCCTTTGACACAGTTTGCCATAGCACCTCAATACAACCCCTCAGAAACATCGGAGTCCAAGGAAAAGCACTGGAATGGATCACCTCGTTCCTTGCCGGAAGAACTCAGAGAGTCTGCCTTCCACCATTCAAATCAGAAGCTACCGAAGTCATCTGCGGCGTACCACAAGGATCTTCATTCAGTCCCACCCTCTTCAACGTATATATGAGCCCCCTCGCGGCCATCCCACGCCAACACAACCTCAACATCATCTCCTACGCTGATGACACTCAACTGATACTATCACTCACCTAAGACCCCAACACCGCCAAAACCAACCTACATGAAGGAATGAAAGAAGTAGCCGAGTGGATGAAGTACAGCCGTCTAAAACTGAACTCCGACAAAACTGAAGTCCTCATCCTTGGTACCTCCCCCTCCGCCTGGGATGACTCTTGGTGGCCAGAGGCCCTTGGAAAAGCACCCATCCCGACGGACCACGCACGGAACTTAGGTGTCATCCTGGACTCCTCACTTTCTATGAACAGACAAGTCAACGCCGTCTCATCTTCTTGCTTCAATATTCTTCGCATGCTCAAAAAAAACATTCCGCTGGATCTCCACCGAAACTAGAAAAACGGTCACCCACGCACTGGTCACGAGCCGCCTGGACTACGGAAACACCCTATATGCCGGTACCCCCCTCTGCCTTGCTGGGCTGAGGGGGGGACTTTGCTTGCCCCCTTGGAATCACTGGGACCTTGTTGCAGCATCGAGGAGCTGCATTTGTCTGCAAGAAGCGCTGTGCTTCCCCCTGAGCGCCTCGGAGCGCTCTGCCTGTTTTCTAGTGCTGTAGAGCGCTTTATTTGGATTATGGCGCTGAGGAGCGCTTTGTCCGCCTTGGCGAGTGCCCACCTCGCTTATTTGCGACTTTATTTAAATTTCGGCTGCCCACGCCGATATCTTTAATGCTTGCCCGCCTGCCTGCCTGAATCGGGCCGCCGGGCTGCCCGCGGCGACCCGGAAGTACCTGGCCGGCCGGCCAATCCCAGCGCGGCTGGCCGGAAGTCCCGCCCCCGCAGCCCGGGTGCCGAGAGATGATCACCGCCGGGCCCGGGGAGAAGAAGAGGAAGAGTGATGGCGGCAGGTCTGCAGGGCTCCTGTGAGCGGAGGGAGCCCTGCAGCGAGAGGAGCGGAAGCGGGGGGGGGAGCGAGGCACATTGTCAGTGCCTGCCCCCACCGCGAGTGGAGAGCCGCCGCCCAGAGGAGCCCCGCCTGCTGCCCCCGAGGAGTCCCGCGATGTGGAGAAGCCCCGCCGAGGCCCGGTAAGTTAGGGCTGGGCCGGGTGAGACGGGGGCAGTGCTGTTGCTGCTCCGTGAGGGAGCAGATGGAGTTTTGTGTGCCGGTGAGGCAGAGTTGGTGCTTGGGCGGCCCGGTTGGCAGTGGGTCGCCCCAACGTTACGCCAGAGCCTTGAGGCTCCAACGAAGGGGGCATGTTTTATTTACTTAGAGCCTTGCAAGGCTCACGGTGCCCTTGTCCAAGAGTCCGTAAAGGCTCCCACGATGCCCGCATTTTGTTGCAGAGCCATGGAGGCTCGTGGGCCTATTTTAGTTAAGAGCCACGAGGGCTCTAAGGGGCACAGTGGATTCCTGAGCCTGATGGCTCCAGCGCCAGGGCCGGACTGAGAACCAGAACCGGCCCTGGCAAAGTGCTCGGCCGGCCCCCCCTCCCCCCCTCCGTTAGGAGAGGGGAGGGGGGAGAGGTGCGACCGCGCTCTCTGACAGGGCCGGTTTTCCACCGTTTTTGTTACAGGGCCGTTTTTGCAGCATAACGGCCATGTAACAAAAACGGCCTCAGGGGCCCAAAACCGGCCCCCAACCATGCGGCCCACCGGGGAATTGCCCGGTGCCCTCAACGGCCAGTCCGGGCCTGTCCAGCGCCCCCCCAACCCCTACTCCTTTCCAGAGCCCAGTGGGCTCCAACGCAGGGGGGCATGTTGCTTTAGAGCCAGTGTGGCTCCAACGTTTGACCAGTGTTGGCCAGAGCCTGTGTGGCTCCAACGTGCGCAGTGTTTGTTTTAGAGCCTGTATGGCTCAGGTGGCGCAGACTGTTCTAGGGGTTACTGAGAGCCCTGCCACAGCTTGTTAGTACACAGTTGCCCTGCACTTTGTGGGCAGCTGCCACGTTTAGGCTTTTTGTACTCTGTGACTGGCGCTGCATGGCAGCGCGCCCTGACATTGGACCCTGGGCATCTTAGCCCCAACAAGGCCAGTTGGCCTAGGGACTGCCACAGGGAGTGGCTTATGTATTGTTGGCGCAATGTGATTTCTATGCTTTTTAATAGTTATTGCTAATGTGAGTTTTTGCGCTATTGATTTATTATGCACCTCTGAATGTGTTATTGCATCATGTGTGTTTTCTTTCTCTTTATTACTCCTCTGAATGTAGGTTATTGCATCATGGGTAATGTGTTCTTTTCCTAGACCCCTAAACGCTGAGTGATACTTAGGTGGTTGTCTTTTCTACTCCTCTGAATGTAGGTTTATTGCATCATGAGTAATGTATTCTTTCTTAGAACCCTAAATGCTGTGTGATACTTAGGTGGTTCTTCTTTCTTAGTACAGGTGGTCCTAGTAAGGTCCTGGTTCCTGTTACTAGTGGTTACTGGTTATTATCTGTGATTATTATTTTATATTCTACATTTTATCTAGAAGTGCTATATCTGAATATGACAGTAGCCCTTGTGGCCCTGTCGTGTGTACATAATCCCTGTGAATATTGCCCGTGCCAGTTGGCACAATGTATATGTGTGATTTTATCTGATGTGTTTTTACAATACAAAAGTTATTTTTATAATAACCTTGTGTGGAGTCTCTTTTGTGGTGTGCCTAGTATGTTGTTGCTGTTGTGCGCTGGCGCAAATGCTTTACACATTGCCTCCGAGTTTAGCCTTACTGCTTAAGCCAAGGTACCAAGGGGGTGAGCAGAGGTTATCTTGGCATGTGACTTCCTTGCCCTGACTAGAATGGTGGTTTCTGCCTGGCTTTGGCGTCAGCCTTAGCCTACCAGAAATAGCCAGTTCTAACACACTGTATACCAGCAAATCATATTAACCCTAACTTCCAGGTTTATTCACCTTGTTGCCATTTTTGAGAACTTCTACTGGGGCGCTTGCACGCAAAAGGAGCCTCTTATATCCCTTTCTCCTCCATCGCTTCGCTGATTGGCACAGTTTACACTGCACTGCCTGTCAATTCACGCTGACAGGCACAGCTCTACAATGTATAAATTACACTGATGGGCACAGTTGTTTTTATTATTGTCTTGCCTGTATTTTCACGCTGACGGGTTCAACTCTGCATATTTCTGTTCTCTCAGCCCGGTCCATCTAAAATTGCAGTATGTCCTTTGTTGTTTATGTGCTTTGAAGGTCTGTCAAATAATTTTCAGTTATTACTTTCTATACGGGCACATATTCAAAGTTTTCATTACTTCTCATCTTGATGTACATTTCCCTGTGAACTGCAAATCATACAATTGTACATTTTATCCAGTTTTTTGTACATTTCAAGTGTTGAAAGCATGGCAGCTGCTAACATGTCGCAACCCCCACCCTTCCCTAATGAGGGGGGGGAACCTTTACTGCCATGGAAGTAATGGTTTGGATTATTAGAATCTTACCTAATTGCTATAGGGGGAGACATTTTTGAATTTACGTAAACTACACACCTTTTTGCACAACTTGGGCATTGACGGACGTAAAGTTTATGACGATATTTCTGTCAATGCAGAGGGCGAAAGTGATAGTGATGATGTAGCTGTTAACAAATTAGAAAAACATTTCAGCAAGAAAATAAATGTGGGGTTAGAAAGGCATAAGTTCTTTTCAAGGACACAGGGCAAAAGTGAAAAAGTTAAACCATTCATTGCTGCGTTAAAGGGCCTAGCAAACACATGTGAGTTAGAATTTCTTCAAGAGTCCCTTATCAGGGACCAGTTGGTAAGATGCACCAACAATCCCAAGATACAAGAGAGGCTTCTGGTGGCCAACCCTAACCGCAAGGAACCCATACATATAGCAGTGGGGATTGAACACACAGCAGATTGTGTAGTGGCTATGAAAGGAGAAGGGGGCAAATCCGCGGAGGTCAATGCCATAAATAAACCTGATACAGGTAAAGATAAGAAAAACAAACCGGCCAACACATTCCTACCTGGGCCTAAACTCAAGTGTTATAGGTGTGGGAGCCCAAGCCATCTTGCCAACAACCCTATATGCCAAGCCCGCTTTGCCATTTGCCACAAATGTGGGGAAAGGGGACATTTGTCCAGAGTCTGTCATGATCAGCACACAAAATCTGTGTTGTCCATTGAACTTGAATCATCCCCTGAGCCCAAAATAATCTTCCAACTTACTGATAGTAACGATACTCCCAAATTTCCATCGTTCAACATCACCTTAGACAACAAATCTGTAACAGTTTTTGCTGATTCTTGTTCCCCATACACCCCAGTTGATGCCAAAGTATTTTCCCAACTTTTTCCCTGATGGCACAAAAGCATACAGCCCCCAGACATTCAACCTGGTGGTTACAATGGGGATCCCATACCCTTATTGGGCATGACCACCAAGGAGATAGGGTTTAAAGGTAGGAATACCGTAGGCAAAGTTTACATCACCCAGAAGGGATCCAATTTGTTGGGGTGGAAACACCAAAGGGAACTAGGGATTAAGTTAGATCCCAACAGACCTGATCATGTCTTTTGGTAGATCCCTCAGTAGGAGGAATGGAAGTGTACAATGATTTCCATAAAGTATTTTTGGGAAAACTAGGCTTACCAACACTCCATCAAGTTAAAATCCAACGCTAAGCCGGTAGCACACAAAGCTAGACCCATACCCCATTTGATGCATGCTCCACTTAGTACGGAGATAGACAGGTTACTGTCTCTGGGGGTGATTGAACCCATTGAGTGCTCACAATGGTTGGCTCCCATTGTTCTCACAACTAAAGCATCTAGCAAAGATATCAGGCTATTTGTTGACCTCAGGGACCTTAATGAGAACATCTGGGTGGACAGGCACCCTCTTCCACGCATTCATGAGGTCCTTACTCTTATTAAAGGTGCGAGTTGCTTCAGTGTTCTTAACCAATCCTCAGCCTACCAACAGGTGGAGCTTCACCCTGACTCACACCACCTCACCTCATTTGTGACACCACTAGGAGCATTCCAATTCTTTCGCATGCCATTTGGGTAAGCATCTGCGGCAGCTGCATTCCAAACAATCATGCAGCATGTTCTGAAGGACCTTCTCAGAACACTCTGCTCCCAAGATGACATACTCATCTACGGGAAGGATCTGGAAGAACACAATACCACCCTCAGAATGGTGTTGACCAACTTGGGAAATGTGGGTCTCTCTTTCAAAAGGAGAAATGTCTTATTGGAGTGGGATCAGTTGAGTACCTGGGACACACCATCCCTCAAGATGATAGCAAACCCGAACTGGACCTAGTTGAGGCAATTCGTAACACTGTGGCCCCCAAGTGCGTTCAAGACCTCAAATACTTTTTAGGTCTTTCTAAATATTATTTTAAGTTTATCAGAAATTATGCCTCCAAAGTTGAACCCCTATGGAATTTACTCAAAGCCAGAGCTCCCTTCGAGTGGTCTGATGACTATCAAGATGCCTTTCAAACTGTTAAAGAGAGTATCATTGCTGACCCATCCCTGGGTAGATTTGACCCCAGCAAAACCACAATCCTTTGGACTGATGCCAGCAATAAAGGACTGGGAGCCAGTCTCACCCAAATTGTAGATGGAAAGGAACAGATTGTCGCATTTGCCACACGTTCTCTAAAGGGTGCCAAATTCAATTATTCAGTGGCAGAGATAGAGGCACTTGCTTGCTTTTGGGTAATCAAATTCTTTTGTTTTTTTTGTGGGGCATTCCTTTGACAGTAAAGACAGATCACAAACCATTAATGTTTGCATTTACGACTATAGGGGCAAACAAAACCACACCCATAATAGCCAGGTGGGGATCCTAGGAATTGAAGGATACAATTATATTCTACAATATGTGCCAGGGGCTCAAAACACAGTTGCTGACTTCCTATCACGATCTCCCTCTGTGGGGGAAAGCAGTTCTGTTTGTTGTGACTATGATGATGTGTTTCTGCAACTCACTTGCTTGAACAAAGAGGAATGGGAAAATTGTATGCAAGCAGATGTAGAATGAATTCCATCAAAGAACTCATCATAAGTGGTTGGCCTGACAACAAAAGTAACGTTCGTAAGAATTTGGGCAAGTTCTGGGATGTAAGACTGGAATTAAACATACAAGAAGGGTTGGTTTGCAGGGGAGAAAAAGTGATTAAACCAGAGAACCTAAGGAAAATAAATAGTGTAGTTAGCACAGATAGGACACTTAGGACGCAGTCTTACTAAGAACAAAATCCGTTTGCAATACTGGTGGCCAGGGATGGATGACATGAGGGAGAATGTAGTTAAACATTGTTTGGACTGTAGCTGCAATGACAAAATTCACCAAACCCGGAAACCACCACTCTCTCCTGTTGAAGTGCCCGATTGACCATGGTCGAAGTTAGCCTTGGACATAATAGGTCCCCTCAACCTGAAAACACTGGAGGAATGTTTTCTTATAGTACTAGTGGGTTATCACACACAATGGGTGGTGTTCAAATGCATCCATCAAATCAACACAAGAATTCTCACTCAGTTCTTAGAAAGCATATTCTTTGAGGAGGGAATACTTGACACCCTCATAACAGACAATGGTGTGAAGTTCACTTCGGACAGTATGAAAGAGTTTCTCTCTCACAGGGGCATCACTCATCACAAGTCTGCATTGTATTGTCCTTGTGCCAACAGATTAGTGGAGCAAATCAACTAGGGCAGAAGTAATGGGGACACCAGCAAGTTCAGCCTAAATGGAGACTATTTAGGCCTATCGCACCTCGCCCACTAGTGTAACTGGTTATTCACCGTTTACCTCTCTCAAAGGGAGGATACCCAAAACTAAACTTACCCCACCTGTATTGCTAAGGAATGACACTTGGGTGGTAAAACGCAGCGAAATCTCCAGAAGAGTAGGTGAACATCGAGTTAAATACAAGGCCAGATATGACATGTCGAAAACCAAATGTTCAAAGAAGGAGATTGGGTCTGTGTGGACTTGCCCAAAGCTCGCAGAAAAGGAGCGTCCAGATTTTCCGATCCTTACAGAATATCAAGGGTAGGGAAGAATGTATTCCATCTTGACAAGGGTCAAACATGGAGCATGGACAGAATCACTAAGCATGGGCGGAAAATCCGTTCCGCTCGCGGATTTTGCGGATTTTCGGTAAATTCGCAATCCGCGAGATTCGCAAATTTCCCGCAAAATCCGTTCGCGGAACGGATTGGGTCAAAAGTTCAAGCTGACTTTTTGTAACTATTTTAGAATGGCACAGGCAAGCTGCCAGAGCCTCTAAAATAGTTACAAAAGTCAGCTTCAACAGGAAGCACTAATAGATAAAGTAAAGCAGGTGCTAGAGTTCAATCTCAAATTCAGTTACACAATCATTAATCACCCCAAACTTGGGGTGATTAATGACTGTGTAACTTAATTTGACCTTCAACTCAAGCACCTGCTATACTTTATCTATTAGTGCTTCCTGTTGAAGCTGACTTATGGCTGAGGGCAGAAGGGCACAAAGTGGGACAGAGGGCATGAGTTAGGCAGAGGGCAGAAGGGCACAGAAACCAGTGGGGCAGAGGGCAAAGGGCACAAACAAGAGTGGGGCAGAGGGCAGAAAGGCACAAAAACAAGTGGTACAGAGGGCAGAAGGGCATAAAACACGAGAGGGTGGCAGTGATGAACCAGGCAAAAAAAAAAAACGCAAACACGCAAAGCGCCCCGCGAATATGCCAAGTTCCCCGCGAACACCCGTGAACACCTGCGAACACGCAAAAATAAAAAAGCTGCAAATTTTCGCGAATTCACAAATTTTGCGGATTGCGAATTCGCGAATCCGCAAATTCGCAGATCACGAATTTGCAAAATTCACCCATGCTTAAGAATCACCCCTCACAAACAAGGGAGTGATCTCTGCAACAGTAGGAATCTAGAGAGTGAGACAGAGGTTCTCGCTCCAAGGAGATCTCTGAAAACAAGAAGCCCACCTGTGTAACCAGAGACTTTTGTATTATGTGAGAGACCCTGTTCCTTGTATTCCTGCATTTCCTTGCAGGCCCTGTTTATATTTCCATGGTATGGTATTTAATGCATTTGACCTATGGTTATTGTATCTAATGCTTTTGACCTTATCCCTGCTTCCCTGTTCCAGCTCAACATCCCTTGCTTCTTCCCTCCTCGTTCCCCTCTCCTTTTCGCTCCTCTACTCTCTCTATCTCTTCGCCCTATGCAGGGAGGTGTGTTGTAATCTCATTCACTTGGTACGTTCCGTCCCCCCTTCCCTGCCCCTCCATTGGTCTTTCCCCTCCTGCGTTGCCAACATTCCACAGTGCCCTCCAGAGAGCTGCCTGGAACCGGTGGTGGTGAGAAGACTAATAAAGTACAGTTACCTTCATACCTTACAATTGTCTTCATTTCAACAGTAAGCTAGGGAGAATCATGTTGGCAAAGGGTGCTAATAATAATATTGTGTACCTGCTCCTCCAACTCGATGTAGATGTAAAGGGAAGTGTTAGGTATGGCCCAAATGGCAAGTGCACAGCTCTGATCAAGATCAGGAACAGTGAAGGATAAGTTTGTGTTCTTTCCCCACTCTTATTTAGTCTTCATATAAACAATCTTGATACTTATCTGCTGGGAATAGAGATCAATCCATCTAGGATGGGAACCAAGAGGCATATTAACAAGAACGGCATAAAAATTATTGCCGCTTTAGCAGCAGGAATCTGCTTCTAAAGCGGCGATAATGGGCTTTATAATATGCCCTTGAGAATTCCAATAGAAGCCCATGTTCACTCCAGAACATGGCTTCTATGGGAATTCACAAGGGCATATTATCAAGCTCATTATCACCACTTTAGCTGCAGTTTCCTGCTGCTAAAGCGTCGATAATTTTAACTCTGTTTCTTGATAATATGCCCCCAAGTGACTTACAGTTCTGATGTATGTCGATGATTGTGTTCTCATGTCAGGATTTGGGGTGGGGCTGCAAAAAAAGTTGGATAGATTTGTTGTGTTTATAAATGACTTGGGATTGTCCACCAATAAAAGATTTTTTTTCTATGGTTTGTGGTTGCCCTCTAAGTAAGCCTAGCCACCTATGTGTTAGTGGAACCAAATTACAGTGCATCTCTACCTTTACATACTTGGGAATCCCATTTGATAACACAAGCACTTGGAAATACCTGCTAAGAGAAACATATGTACATCTAGAGCAGATTATTGCATCATTGTTCAAGTTTACTACCAAATTGGGGTTGTCACCTTTGTTGGTAGTAATTAAAATCTATAAGGCCAGATGTATTTCAGTCGCCTCCTACAGTGCAGGCATTTGGGGACTTAGTGACAGTTGTAGATTGGCAAAAATACATTTTTGCTTAGATTTTTTTTACTACCTAGGAGTGTACCAGCCTCAATAAGCCATGAAGAACAGAGGTTTGCAACTTCTATGAGATTCTAATAGATAGCAAAGGCCTTGATATGGCTCTCGGACTGGTCTACACCAGAAACTACACTTAACCATATGGTTATAGCATATTACCTGAAGTTAGATAAAGTTTGTAATATCAAATGGTTGTCCCATGTGAAAGCCCGACTTCTTTGACAATCCACAGAACCTTAGTTTTGCCTTAATCAAGGCTCAATTATTAGATATCCTGATATAGAAAAGAGTAACAGCTGAGATAGGTAAGAGGATGGAACCCAATTTGTATAATGTATCGAGATACCAAAGATGTTACCTAGTAAGATTGCGACTTAAGGTGGTCCATTTAATGGTTTCCTACCCTTCTGAGGCCTATCATGATCGTATTCCATGCCCTTGTAAATCCAGATCAATTTAGTCATAGTTGCATATCTTCTTTTTTCTGCAATTGATATAGGGCTCTGAGGTAGAACATTTTAATGCCTCTACTCAGAAATCTCAACATTAGAGCATGTAAAGTGGCTCTACATTATCATTAATTATTACAATCTGAGGCAGTATGCTATACAGTTTACAGATTTATTGCTGCTGCAGTAAAACTTTACAAATTAGTGAGCAAGTAATAGTAGTTAGATACCAATACTAGTTGTATATAAGAATCAAGCTGTCCCTTTTTAGGTCGATCATGGAGCGGCAGCGCACATGCGCTGCTCACTCTGCGAGGAAAGCAGTAATGGAGTATGCAGTGGAAGCTCCGTCCACTCTCCACCCATGTCTTTAATTGTCTTGTGTCATTGTCTTTCGCAAATGCTACCTTCTGATTGATTATCTCCCATGGCTACTAACCTCTTTACTTTGAGTGTTTCTCGGTAGGGTATGTGTTATTTAGACTGTGAGCACTACTTTGTCTGTGCCTTCTCACCCCCTTCTCCTCCGTCCCCCTGCCCAAACTCCCATTGTCCGTGCTCCCCCCACCCTGTTGTCCGTGATGCAATGCAATTGGTCTCGTGTAAATGAGAGTTCTATTGCATTGCAAATGCTTGTTTAGCTTAGCTTTGGAGTACTGTGAGCAGGCGCGCAACAACCATTGGGCTGAAAGGGCTTCAGCCCCCCCTCGTCAGGTTCAGTGGGCTGGGCTGAGGCTGCCAGACAGGAGTCAAGGTTCATCGAGAGTATTACTCAACCCGTCCTAAACCCCTGGCAGTCACAGCTTTCCTATGTGTTTATCCTATTTACCTCTTTCTTTCTTTTAGTGGACTCCCCTGCATGACCCTTTCATTCCTTAATGGCTGTATCTGCATGATAACAGTGGCAAGACCCGCAGAAAAGGGTTTAAAGGTGTGAAGTAAAGTCAACCTTCCCTGTCCAGGAATGAACACAGTATCCTGCAAACAGTAAGGAATATACCCACATCACAACAGATTTTTGCAAAGAATGTAGGGGAGAGATTATTCTAAAGTGGGCATATGATATACATAGGGTTGCCACATTTTCAGATGCAAATGGGGACACGGCTGGTTAGTGAATAGCAATTTATGAACAAGTCTGCTGAAAGTCTTTAAAAAAAAATCACTCATATCTCAACCTTTTTGCTAAGGCAATTTCATTTTATTTTATAATGTTACCAAACTAAAATGACATTGGATATTTAAAATTAACACAGTATAGTGAGAAAGTATAGTAGTCTTGAGCAGTTCTCAATGCACACTCGGAATTATAGACAAAAATAAGACATCCTCTGGGGGACAGTGAATGTGAAGCTGCAATTATTGCATTGAACAACTGAGTATCGAAGTCATAAAGTCAGGTCATCAAAAAAGGTTAGAGACAAATATTGAACAGCGAAGAGCAAGACTCTGTTAGCTTTATTAATAATTTAGGAATTGTGTATGTTGCTTGGTAATAATTTTGATGTGATATATGTAGGGCCACGGAAATTTTGCAGCAGGGGAGAGCCAAATTATGCAGTAAGGTTGAGTAAATTATGTGGCATAATGCTGCACATTTTGTGATAGCATTACTATATTAATTTGTGATTTTGACACTTTTTAACACTGTCTAAACATTGGTTGCATCTCATTAATACCAGTTTAAAACCCAAATACAGAAATAAGCAACTGTCCTTTCACTGCGTGGCAACATGTTGCTGCTGTTTTAGTAACTTTTGAACATTTAAGCTAAAAACATGTTTTTTTCTGTTAACATTTGCAGATTGTGAGGCAGATGATTGTTTATGTGGCAAATGCAGCAAATATTCAACTATGCGAAAAACACCATACCCATCCAGCTGCAAACCTCCAGTGGCCCTGGAGATATACTCTTGTAGTAACTGCTTGGACCTCGTATTTCAAACAAGAATAACTATGAGCTTTTGTTGAGTTCCAAGGGTTTCTTACCAGCCACTACTTAAAAATATCCGCTGTTTAGGTAACATACTGGCCAGGTGGGAATCCAATGGGAAATTACAGCATGGAGGTAAAAATGGATGAAAGTCTGAGAGAATGTAACAGGCTATAGGAGTGAGGAAGCAGGGGGAAAGGTGATTATATGAGGGAAATATTCAGTGTGAATAAGTAACGCCCAGCAAGAAAGAGGAAGGGTAGACATGCAGGGAAGAAGGTAAGAGACCGCGGAGAGCTGACAGTTGAAGATTAGTGCATGGAGGTAAGGGGTGAACTGCAACTGCAGACACTGCTGACATATTGAACCTATATTGCTCGCTATAAAGCATAATCATGCAGCTCTGGTAGCAAAGATTCACACTATAATGCTTGATGTAGGATTAACTCGCATCAGAAGAAACTGACAGTTT
>NW_028255461.1:0-92505 GCF_964263255.1 Lissotriton vulgaris | reverse complement strand
CCAGCCAAGAACATATGTACAATGTCAAAAAAGGTGTATTTGTATTTAAAATATTACTAGGGGACAATAGTAAACATATGAAGGAAATTATTCATTATAGATTATTATGGAAAAACTTGTTCATAAAGAGAGTAAATTGTTCAACAAATTGAGAATCTAAGAGGAGGGAATTGTTAAAGCGCCAGCGACGAGAGGTGGGACAGGGTGAGGGGTAATCCATATCTAAGATGACAGGGGCGTGGTCAGAAATGAGGATTGAGCCTATTTCTGAATTAGTCATGAATTGCAAGGCGTGTTGTGTAAGGAAAATGTAATCAATTTGAGAGCTAGATTTATGGACAGGGGAAAAGAAGGACAATTCTAATGTATCAGGATGAGAAATTCTCCATGACTCTATAAGGCCTCTATAAGAAATGGCTATATAGAAGGATTTTTGCATCTTGTTGGGAACATATCTAGTTTGTGACTTCCGATCTAAAAAGGGGTCCATGAGTTGGTTACAATCCCCACCTACAATTAGGCTGTCAGCTGGATGCGAAGAGAGAACAGTAGAAAATTCATTCCAAAAGGCTAAATCAATGTCATTAGGAGCATATACATTACAAAAGGAAAGGTGAATATCATTAACAGTAGTATTTAAAAACAACCATCTACCATTATTATCATGAAACTCATTTTGCAACTGAACATTTAACGATTTGTGAAACAGAATAACCACACTATTGTTATTATTCACTGCCAGAGAACAAAAGATTTCTCCTAACCAATTCCTATGTAGTGAAGACAAATCTTGTAATTTAAGGTGTGTTTCTTGCAACAGTGCCATCTGACATTTCAATCTTGCCAAATGAGATTAAACTCACTGTTTATTGACAGGGTTGCAAATTCCTTTAACATTCCAGGAAATAACGCAAAGACCTTTCATGAGTACATATTAAGTAAAGGTAAGCATAAGAATGAAGAAAGGTGAGCTAGAGAAGAGAGTAGAGAATAAATTAGAGAGGAAGAGAGTGGAGAAACAAAAAGAGTCGAGAATAACCAAAGAAAAAGGTATGCGTAAGAAATAATCGCAGCAGGAACAAGATAAAAATACGAAACCATAGGGTTGAGATAAAATAGAAGTAAAAAAGTTAGAAGAAATTGAAAAGAAGGATAATGTTGCCAGAAAAACAATAGAGGGGAGAGAATATGTGTGAAAAAAAGCTAAAAAAGAAAAGATGACAAAAAGCCAAGGGGCTTTAGTCATGACAGTGAAATAAAAAAGAACAAGGAACATTTTTGAAGGAGGGGGGGATGGCAAAACTAGAACAGCCACACCACTTGGGGGGGGGGCTGTAGTATCTTCACTTCACTCCTCTCCATCTAGCTGCTCAGCCAGTGTGAGTGTTCCGGTTAGAATATTGGTGTGAGTGACATGAGTGGAATGCTTGGGTGCCTGGTGTATGAGTGTTGGCAGTTGAGGATGGGTTGAGCAGCTAGGAGGCTGCTCCTGGTGGGGTTTGTTGTAACTACTTCATAATACATAATATCTTAATAAACTACATCTACTTCTACCTGGCCACGTCTACAGCGTCTACTTATGACACCTGTATCTGTAGGACCAGCCAATTAAATTTATGGCGATGATCTGGCTATCCCTTTCTTCCTTCTTTCTTTTCTTGGTTGTTTGTTTCCCCTCTCTTGATGTGGTGTCACCCTCATCCCTGGGTTTACAGACATTTTGCTTCTATTGTATATTCAAACTGTGTATAGATTTTCTCTTCATTGTTACTTTTCTCTTTTGTTTTGTCATTTCGAGAGGAAGAGGATAATGTAGTATCCTCACTTTACTCCTCTCCATCTAGCTGTTCGGCCAGTGTGAGTGTTCCGCTTAGAATGTTGGTGTAAGTGGCATGAGTAGAATGCTTGGGTGCCTGGTGTATGAGTGTTGGCAGTTGAGGATGGGTTGAGCAGCTGGGAGGCTGCTCCTGGTGGGGCTTGTTGTAACTACTTCATAATATCTTAATAAACTACATCTACTTCTACCTGGCCACGTCTACAGCATCTACTTATGACATCTGAATATGTGGGACCAGCCCACTACAGGGTCACCGAGAAACAAATATCACTAATACAAACTCAGATGAAAAGGAAGGGGTAAAGCAGTCCAAAACTGAGAAACAGAAAAACAGGTATAACAAATGGGACAAGGAAACGGGTGCTTACCAGAGACAAGGGGACAAGTCCACAGGAGACATCAAACAAACAGACAAATAGATGGTATATGCGGGAACCTTCAACCACAGCACCAGAACACCTAAAAAAGAGTAAAAGGAGAAATTAACAATGACAAACACCAAATGCACAGCCACAGGATTTAAACAGAAGACATATTAAACAATCAATGTTTGCCAAGTTCCATGTGCTCCTCTCGATGTATATGAGTGGACTTCCGGAGATCAGCTGGATCCTCAAAAGAAAAAGTTCTGTCCTTGTAGGTTACATTATAGAAATAGGGGTGTATGAGGCCATAGCGAGCGTTCATGGATTTTAATGCAGGCCGGAGGTCGAGAAATTCTTTGCGTCTGCTGGCAGTTGGCTTGGATACATCCTGACTGAAAAAAACCTTGTGACCTGACCAGTACATTTGTTTATGTTGTTTGGCAGCCGTTAGGAGTTCCATAAGATCAGAGTATAACAGCAAATAGGCGATGATACCTCCTGGTTTGGAGGAGGAAGATGCAGTTTGAGGCCCTAATCGATGTGCTCTTTGAATATATAAATCTGCTGATTTTGATAGGCCAACAATCGGCAAAACCTGAGTTTTCAGAAATGTGATCATGTCGGAGCCTTCAGATCCCTCCAGGATACCATAAATTCAAAGATTATTGCACCAGTTCCGATTATTTAAATCCTCAGTAGATTTCTTAAGTTGATGAACCTCCTTGGTAAGGGTCTCAACTTTGGCCACGACATCCTGTGCGTCACTCACCTTTTGTTCCACATCAGATAATTTCATATCAAGGCTAGACCATTTCTCTTCAATTCTTTGGAGGGTGGTGGTAGTTTCCAGCATGAAGGGGCGGAAGAGACGCAGTTGGTCCATGATGTCCTCCAAAGTGATGGGAAAGGGGGACTTAGTTGGAGAGGAAGGGTCTTTTTTGAGGCATTTACTGTTGTTGACTGTAGAGTACATCTGACCTCCAGAAGAAGTCCCGGCATTACCATGCGACTTATTAGAGAGTGCAAGATCCATGTTAAAGCTTTAAGGAAGAAAGTCTAAAAGCTAGGTGAGAAACACAATTACAAGTCTACTAGAATGATCAAATAAAGTCCACTTATGAGCATAGCATTTTGGAGATCTCAGTGTGTTGTTGACAGAATGCGATGCATAACAGTTGAATACAGGAAGAGGCTAGCGCCGACACAATGCCTGCCGCAAAACGATCAACCATACTACCAATAAAGCTATGCAGAGTAGAATGCCAAGCAAAAATTGATTATAGAGTGGCATCAGTAGTGATATTGAGGGGAACTCAGACTCTTCAAGGTGTGTTCACATCAAAGACCATGAGCTGAAGTAAAAGTGACTATACTTGAAGGAGTTCACACGCTGGAGAGAAAAAAACCCAGAAGAATAGGCTTCAGGAGTGCACATTTAGTGATAACCTCCGATCAAACAAAGAAATTTGGCAGGTTTGTTGTAATGAGGAGGTTTTATTCTATGCAAGATACAACGCGGGTCATTCTGAGAGGATTCACAGAGTGCCGCAAACACGTCAGAACATTGCCTAGTAGCTCCTGGCAGTTCACACAATGCGTAGAGAGTTGTGAGGAGTTAAATGCGCAGCAAAAAAAAAGTTCTCACACTGTAGCAGCAGCAGTAACACCAAAGGGAATGTAGAGTTCTCTAGGTGTAAACACAGCAAGAGCAATGAGCTGAGGCAATAGTAACTGCACCCGAGTGAGAGTACACGCTGTCCAGAGACACCTCATAAAAATAAGCCACAGAGGTGCACATTTAGTAAAAAGCGCCAAGCAAAGAGACTAGGCATATTTACTTGTATTGAAGAGGTCCCTCTCTGTGCAGGTCACAATGCGGGACATTTTGACAGGATTCACTAGGCTCCGTTATCAACAGGAGCAAAAAGGCGGCAGCAGCATCAGGGATTAGCAGGGCAAGCGAAGTCCATAAAAAACGGGTCACAGCATCTTCAGTGCGAGTCGGAAACACGCCCACCAGCTCCTGGTGGTTTCTGACAAAAGCACACGTAAATACAGGTCGCTGCGGCACAGTTGAAATGTTCCTTCGTAAGGCTATGCGTCCTGGAGCTTCAAAGCCTCCTCAGGGTGCGGTAATCTTGCCGCCGCCGCTGCACACCTCAATGGAGCACTTTTCTGAGCTCAATAAATCCAGCCTCTTCCCACCCTTATCCTCTCTCCTCTCATAAGTGGGAGTTGCATTGTCTTTTACCTCTATCTTTTACAGGAGTAGTTTTCTATACGTTCCCGGGCCGGTTTGACATACAGTGCCCTGGAAGTGCAGTAGGCATGCACATCCATGTACTGTACACCCAGCCCCCACAAGGCATTGTAGAAATACAGGAAAGTGCACAGACACTTGTACACCCTCTTATGTAATACAGATAGCATTGGTGCTCACTTGCCACCAGCACTATTCTAAAGGGGTGTGGCCCGATGCAAATTGTGAATCACTTTGCCTCTGCAATCAGCATTATTGATGCTGGCATAGAGGCAAAAAAGTTGTCAGGAGGTACACCGACTGCGCCAAACCAGAGATGCAAAGTCTGTGCTCCTTGAAGGAAGTATGAATGGAGGAGGGGGTTTGCCAGGCCCCACCCCCATTCATACCCCTGCAGGTGGGTGCTGTAACTCACTGTACGCATTTGCATGGGGTGGAATTGTACTCTGTTTAGAGTGCAGTCAGAAGCCAGCTACACTGTAGAAGACTGAGTGTCTGCTTCAAATATCTAGCCTGCCTTTCACCAATGGGTCGCAATGAGGAGAGCAAGAGTTCACGGCAGCCTTGAGAGCCGCGCATTATTTGCAACAGGACACACTATAGATGTTTGTGCCTTGCACACCTGCTTAAAGGAGCTCCCATGACACAAACAGCTCGAGTATACCCTGTCTATTATAAAGGCTCTGGGTCCGTACTATGCTTAAAACCCTGGGGGTGCAATAGGCATGTTCGCTCACTTTGTACATCCCCAGGGCACCCTGGTATTACAGAAGGGGCCACTGACACTTATGCTGCTTTTTCTTTAATGCTGATGGTACTGGCACTATATGTGTGCCAGAGCTATTTTGCGAGAGAGTTCCCTCAATTGTACTGGAGCGTGGCCGCATGCAAATGAGGGAATCACTTTGCCTTTGCATCCTGTTACTAACTAGAGAGCAGAGGCAAACAGGCCCTTATGAGGCCCACTGGTCAAAAAACAGTGAATTGTTACTGCACTGCCTAAGGACAGGCCTCTGGAGGGGAGCCCTATAGACCCTTCAGATAACCCCTTGCAGGTGGGTGCCCCCACTCCCTGCACTCTCCTGCAGGCGGAATCTACATCTCCTGACAAAAGTGCAGGCCACGGCTGCCTGCACTGTGGAAGACGGAGAGGCTTGTAAGCAGCCCTTTTGTCTTTTACTGAATGCGCTGTCCTCCGGGCAGCGGAGAGTTCAGGGCGGCTCTGAGGGAAGTGATTCATGATAGGTGTGCCTGGCGCAGACAGGGACAATGAACTTATTATGTAATTGTGGCCCAGGACGGGAAATATTTATAAGGTGTGTGAATATAGTGTTAGTATGCTTAATAAATGTTGGTTGCCTCCTCCAAAACCAACCCATATTCCAACAACAAACATGTTGTGGCCAATCCACATGCATCTACATTGTGTACACAGCACCAACTGAAGCACAACAGTTAAAAACCCAAAGATCCAAAACGGCTCACTTATACTGCCTTTAGAGAACTAAAATTCACCTCAGAGTTGTTTTAAGCAACATTACTTCTGACTGGTTATGTACTGTTGCTGCAGTTGCGTGCTTCCAATGGTCACTGTGCCCTTTAGATTGCTCCTTCACTCGCCCTACCACTGCTCTCTCAAAAGTGGTTTGTTCCTAACAGCCTGCAAGACAGAAGTCTGGGCCACACGCATGTTCAGCTTTGTAATAAGAGGGAGACAGGGAGTCAAGAGTACAGAAAAAGAAGCAGACACTCAGGTGGGGAGAGAATGAAAGTTGTAAAAAGCGAGAGGGAGTGTGTAATTGAATTGGGGAGACAGCATGTATGAGAAGCTTGGATGCGGAGAGGAAGCGAGACCAAGAGCATGTATGTTGGTACACACTACTGGTACATTCGCTCATTGGTGAAGTTTACAGAGCATATTACAGTGGTGCAGCACCTCCACCCAAATCACACCAATTTCATAAGATGGGCGTGGCACAAAGGTGCCAACACATTGAAGAGACCCCGACAAAGGGAATAAATGAACTCTTTCAGATGTTTCAGCTCACATTTCTGGAAAGATCGTTATCTCACATCAATACTATGGCAGCCCCTGGCCCATAGGATATATTATCCCAGTAAATTCCATATATCCTTTGCTTTTTTTAGGTCTCGCTGAGCGAACGCGCATGCATTCTCAGCGAGACTTAAGTAAGGGCTCTCAAAAATGCACCCAAAGGCGGATTGCCTACAGTGCATGTGTGCGGGGTGCGTGCACATCGCACACCATTTGGCAGCCTGTGAGCTTCTCTCCGCACTCATGCTGGTTTGCTTGCAGCCGGCATCAGACTTCAAAGGAATGGGCTCCCCTGCCCCCATCATATGTGCCTGGCTGCTCAGAACTTCTTCCTGCACCGGCATCAGACTTCAAACACTTCAAAGGAATGTGCTTCCCCGCCCCCCCATCGTATGCTCCTGGCTGCTCAAAACTTCTCACTGCAGTGTGTAGTGCCTCCACGCGTGAATCTTCTGGCGTTTTGTTAAAACCTAGTCTCTTGTTACTTTCACTATTTTATAATCTGTGCTTTTCGTTCTCCTGCTAATCCTCTCCCTTCCCTCTTCCCTGTGCCCCCTCTATCCATTCCTCTTGTGCACTCTGGCATTCTTCTCCTTCACCACCTTCCTTCTCTCTGTTGTTCTCCACTTCTGTATCTATTTGGAGCAGGACAAACAGAGATCTCACTAGCCCTCAGTACTCTATAAGAGGATTGCACACGAGAAGGGCTTGAACATTTCCTCTGATCCTGTCCACTGAAGCCTTATTCAATCTATGAAAATAAATTGATACAGTTTGCGGTGTTGTGTGATACAGTGCTGAGACAGGCAAAGTTACATTTCTATGAGTGTTTCTCTGCTTGTTTGTGCGCAAAAAAATTGAAATAGCTCTGTATTGCCTGGCTGCTCAGCAACACACACTCCACACAATACCACTCAGTGCCACATATTTATATGCTACATAATTACACTGCACTCAATGCAACATACACTCCAAACAATACCACTCAGTGCCACATAATCACACGCCACACAATCGAACTCTAATGAATACAACATACACTCCTCATAATACCACTCGGTGCCACATAATTACACGCTACACAATTACAATCTACTGAATACAACATAACCTCCCCATAATACCACTTAGTGCCACATAATTATATGCAACATAATTACACTGCACGCAATGCAACATACACTCCAAATACCACTCAGTGCCAGATAATTACACACCACATAATTACACTCTACTGAATGCAACACACACTCCACACAATACCACTCAGTGCCACATAATTATATGCTACATAATTACACTCCACTCAATGCAACATACACTCCAAACAATACCACTCAGTGCCATATAATTATATGCTATGTAATTACACTGCACTCAATGCAACATACACTCCAAATACCACTCAGTGCCACATAATTACACACCACATAATTACACTGCACTCAATGCAACATACACTCCAGACAATACCACTCAGTGACACATAATTAAATGCCACATAATTACACTGCACTCAATGCAACATACACTCCAAATACCACTCAGTGCCACATAGTTACATGCCACATAATTATACTGCACTCAATGCAACATACACTCCAAATACCACTCAGCGCCACATAATTACACGCCACATAATTACACTGCACTCAATGCAACATACACTCCAAATACCACTCAGTGCCTCATAGTTACACGCCACATAATTACA
Organism: Lissotriton vulgaris; assembly: GCF_964263255.1. Taxonomy (NCBI): domain Eukaryota; kingdom Metazoa; phylum Chordata; class Amphibia; order Caudata; family Salamandridae; genus Lissotriton; species Lissotriton vulgaris. Next base: position 84,273 of record NW_028255461.1, on the reverse strand, counting down.
CTGCACTCAATGCAACATACACTCCAAATACCACTCAGTGCCACATAATTACACGCCACATAATTACACTGCACTCAATGCAACATACACTCCAAATACCACTCAGTGCCACATAATTACATGCCACATAATTACACTCAACTGAATGCAACATACACTCCACACAATACCACTCAGTGCCACATAAATATATGCAACATCATTACGATGCACTCAATGCAGCATACACTTCAAACAATACCACTCAGTACCACATAATTACATGCCACACAATTACACTCTACTGAATACAACATACACTCTACACAATACCACTCACTGTCACATAATTACACGCCACATAATAACACTACAATCAATGCAATATACACTTCAAATACCACTCTTTGCCACATAATTACACTGCACTCAATGCAACATACACTCGAAATACCACTCAGTTCCACATAGTTATATGCAACATAATTACACTGCACTCAATGCAACATACACTCCAAATACCACTCAGTGCCACATAATTACACACCACATAGTTACTTTATTGAATGCAAGACACTCTCCACACAATACCACTTAGTGCCACATAATTACACGCAACATAATTACACTCTACTAAATGCAACATAAATGCACTCCACATAGTACCACACAGTGCCGCATAATTGTATGCTACATAATTACACTGAACTCAGTGCAACATACAACTCCAAATAATACCACTCAGTGCCACATAATTACATGCCACACAATTACACTCTACTGAATACAACATAATCACCCCATAATACCACTTAGTGCCACATAATTATATGCAACATAATTACAATGCACTCAATGCAACATACACTCCAAATACCACTCAGTGCCAGATAATTACGCACCTCATAATTACACTCTACTGAATGCAACACACACTCCACACAATACCGCTCAGTGCCACATAATTGTATGCTGCATAATTACACTCCACTCAATGCGACATACACTCCAAACAATACCACTCAGTGCCATATAATTATATGCTACATAATTACACTGCACTCAATGCAAGATACACTCCAAATACCACTCAGTGCCACATAATTACACTCTACTGACTACAACATACACTACCCATATTACCACTCAGTGCCACATAATTACACTCCACATAATTACACTCTTCTCAATGCAACGTAAATGCACTCCACATAATACCACTCAGTGCCATATAATTACACATCTCATACTTACACTCTACTCAATGCAACATAAATACACTCCACATATTACCACACAGTGCCACATACTATATGCTACACAATTTCACAGCACTCAATGCAACAGACACTCCAAGTACCACTCAGTGCCACATATTACACACCACATAATTACATTCTAATGAATGCAATAGACACTCCACACATTACCACTCAGTGCCACATAATTATGTTACATAATTACACAGCACTCAATGCAACATACTCTCCAAATACCACTCAGTGCCCCACAATTACACTCTACTGAATGCAACATACACTCCACACAATACCACTCAGTGCCACATAATTATATGCTACACAATTACACTGCACTTAATGCAAAATGCACACCACACCATTACACAAGTTCACTAAGCATAATTTCACAGAACACCACAGTTCCTGGCCACACAATTCAACTCCACACATTTCCAATACACACCGCATAATTACACACCAAACAACATATTTCAACTCCAAAACTTCACAATCCACAAGGTACCTCCAATCCACACCATATAGTGTCACCATCTGAGCACCAAACATCATTCACCACCACCATTTTGCATCAGCACACCACCTAAGCATCACGTCAGTCTGCCCTTGAAATCTGGCATCGGTTGATTCTCCCCTAGTGTCTGTCCGTTGCCCGTGTTCTAATTAAATTACTGTTTTCAAACATCCACTCCCTCGTTATTTATGTCCCGCTCCCCATAACAAAAAAATTATAACAAACAAGCATTACAACACAAACACATACTACCACACACACACACAACCACACACACAACACCACACACACAACACCACACACAAAACACCACACACACAACTACACACACACAACCACACACATACAACCACATACAACCACACGCACACACAACCACACACACACACAACCACACACACACACAACCACAAGCACACACAACCACACACACAACCACACACACAACACACAAAACCACACACAACCACACACAACTACACACAACCACACACTCACAACCACACATTCAACAACACACCCACAACCACCCAGACACACAAGCACACAGACACAACCACACAGACACAACCTCACAGAGACACCCAACCACACACCCAACCACAACCACACAATCACAACCACACACACACAACCACAAACACACACACACACACACACACAACCACACACACACAACCACACACACACGGCCACACCATCACTGCACACTTACACCAGACACAGACACCATCAGTCATCAGTGCACGCTTTCACCGGGCAAAAACACCATCAGGCATCAGTGCACACTTTCACTGTGCACAAACACCACCAGGCACACACCACCAGACGTCACTGCATGCTTTCACCAGGCACACAAGCACCACCAGCCGTCAGTGCACGCTTTCACCAGGCACACAAACACTACCAGCTGTCAGTGCACGCTTTCACCAGGCACACACACACCACCAACCATCAGCGCACGCTTTCACCAGGCACACACACACCACCAGGTGTCAGTGAATGCTTTCACCAGGCACCCATCACAAGCCATCAGTGCACGCTTTCACCAGGCACACACACCACCAGCTGTCAGTGCACGCTTCCACCAGGCACACACACCACCAGCCAGCAGTGCACACTTCCACCAGGCACAAACACCACCAGCCATCAGTGCACAATTTCTACAGGCACACACACCACCAGCCATTAGTGCACACATCAATTGTTAACGCATCCACAATTAACTATTGTAGCAATCGCAGTATGGCGCACTTTACTTTTAAACATATTCATCTAAGCACAGCATTCCACCATTGCTACAAAAACAAATACACATTTTTTTGGCCTACAATTTATAGACTTTTGTTGCAATTGGTGTTGGTGCAATGCCAATAGCTCAAACTTAATTAATGCGAGACATATTGCATTGCAAATGCTTGTTGATTTTTTTTATGTATGATCACCTTTTTGGGACACCATTCACTTTTAGCTTCAAGGGCTAACTACATATAAATACTTGTATCTGGTTCAGGGAAGACATGGCTTCGCAGTTCAGGCTGGACTGTTCCCATGAGGCACAGGGTCAAGACTGATTTGCATATGGGTGGGTCTGAATTGGGGTGGCAAAGTGAGCTAAAGAACTATGATGTATTCGACCCAGATCCGTGACTGGGGGTGAGGGCCTGAAAAGTTTCAGTGCTTCGTCCATCATCTCCTTGTTTTTGCACTATAAACACTGAGCACAAGTTTAACGTTTAACATTAATGATGATAATTGACTATATGACTATGTTTTTATGTTATATCTAGCAACTACTACCTCTTTATACTTCTTACTGTGTTTGTAATTGGTCATGCCCTGTATCTTCCTTCTAATACATGAATAAGTCAGATGTAAACAGTTTAATTTATTGATTGGGTTGTATATCATGTATTTTTGATAACATTTTTATTACAAGTTCAGAATTTTGTGGCATATTGTGATCTCAAACTAAAGTCGCAACAGATTACAAGGCACTTTGAAAAACTGTGGGTGTATGGAATGAAGCAATGTTATGATTCAACTAATTACTGGAGTGTTTGGACAGAGGGTATGGGGGAACAACAAAAAGAAATAGAATGGAGAGGATTGAATGGGCGACATTGAAAAAGTGGTTGGGGGTTGTGTCTGTATCTAGGGCATCATTTTGGACCATATGTTCATCAATGTGATAAATTAGTTTGTAGCTAAATAGCAAGGCATAGATGAGTAGACAGAGGACCTCCCCTTGGGTTTTCTTTTTGGGAGTTTTATTTAGCGCAATCTCGACCCGAAGGCATCAGAGCGCTTTAAATGAGCACCAGTTGCGCTACAGACAGAATCATTCATTTTGTAAGGCATAGGAGAGGAAGTGATTTGCCCAGAATCACCGTATATTGAGCTGTCCCTGCCAGACTTGAACCCCGTTCCCCAGCTTTGAGGTTGCCCGCTCTAGGCCGTTAGGCCACTTCCTCTCCCCCCTGAAGTGCACAGCTGTCCTTTGACTAGTATGGAGGGCCTCTACCAAATATAGGACGTGCAGCAGAAGATGAAGAGTCCTACTTGGATTTATGTAGCTGGGGGCACGGTACTGGGCAGATAGGAGACCATAGAGGTGTGTAAAAGTGGCCTCCATTGCACTGGAACTTGGACGTGTGACTTAGTGATTCTCCTTCAGTGCACTCCTTTATGGAGTGTTCGATTTAGCATTTGCATCCTCATGCCACATTAAAACCTCCAACTAGAAAGCTAGTGACAGTGAGGGATCCTAAGACCTGAGCAAGGTACAAAGCCAGAGAACTTATTGAAAGATATCCAAGGGGCTCACATGAATAGCTAGTCGATGTTATGGAAGTTGCAGATAAGCAGCTAGAGTAATGCCTCATTAACCTAAAAAATTCCATCCCCCCAGCAAAGGTCATCAGTGTGCGTACATATGTGTTAGCAAGCGAGAGAAAGAAAGAAAGACTAAATGAATAGAAACACAGAAGCGCATCTTAGACACATTCGGGCAGTTAGCGCACCTAGAAACATATTCACTATTATTTCATGCAACACAGTGTGATAGGAGAATTTGCTGCACTGCGTTGTGTGAAAGGTAGTGAGCAGAAATGCTGCATATTTAGAAAGATATGGAGTATTTCTTTTCCCTCCTTGTGTTGGTGCACATGTTAGAGGCAGGATTGTGTTTGTGCAGGAAGGGTAACCTTTCTGCACAAAAACTATCATTAGATCCTTACTACCTACTTCTATGTGTGCTGCATAAAGCAGGAATCTTGAAAGGAGGAAATAACGAGATAAGAAAGATTTTTCTACTGGTTTCTCTAGCCCCTGGGAGAAATATCAATATGACTTAATCTCAGGTTCACAAACGTTTGCAAATCTGCAATTGCGTTAAGTTCTTGGGTGGATCCATGGGAACACCCGTGCTCCAACCATGGAATGCCTACCCACTCAAAATGTAATGTAACACTGTGCAACCACTGAACTGCATTGCATTTCTTTACAAAGCTACACAAGGTGGAACAAATTTCCCCTTGTGTAGCTTTTTAAGCCAGAATTTTGGAATTGTGCTACCTTGCATCACCTTGTGTACACATTCGCAACAATTCTCCTTGATAAATCTGGCCCCTGTTAAGTAGAATGGGAGAAAGTAAAGCAATATGGCCAATACCCATATCTTTCTCGGCTGTTGTATCTGCTGTTTTTGTTATCCCACATGCAAGGGTCTTGTTGAGGGCATACCACGGGTCACAAATTACAAACATTTCCTTGATGCATTCTGCTGACATAAATATTAGAGTTCCTGGTATGAGCAGACAATAGATAATACCTAAGGTTAGGGAGGCCAGATTTCCCATGTTTCCCAGGAAAGTCACGGATTTTTCAGAGAACTGTTCTGGAGCCCCAAACCTTAGCTTAGCTTACCACGTATCTTTATGTCACAGAAACATTTACGAAACACACTCACAGGATGATGTCATCAATGATATTATTTGAGATGTCATCAGTGATGTCACTGACCATGTCACGACTGATGTAATATGTGAGGTCATAAGCAGTGCATTGAGAGGGAGTAAGCTACAGTTAGCTCAGTTAACTGGAACTGCTGAATTTCTCTAGTTTTGTATGAGTAAAATGCGCACCTAACTATAGAGTCTCCATAACCATTGTTTTTTCAGTGAATTGCTAAGGTTTTCTTAAGTCTATTTCCTAACTCTAATGTCCCTGTTACCCTTGGCTTTTTCAGTGCATTTCTAAGGTTTTTTAAATTCTATTTCCTACCTAAAGGTTACCTTTAACATTTGTTCTTTTAAGTGAATTTCTCAGGTTTTTATTTCCTAAGTGTAACCTTTGAGAGTGAGTGTATGAATGAGTACATGAGTATCTCAGTGGGTGTGCGAGTGAGTGTGTGAGTGTCTCAATAGGTGTGATGTCTGAGTAGGTGTGTGAGTGTCAGAGTGGGCCTGGAATTTGCTGCATGAGTGTCTCACTATGTGTGTGAGTGGGTGCATGAGTGTCTCAGTGGGTAGGTTAGTGGATGCATGAGTCTCCAAGTGGATGTCTGAATGGGTGCATGAGTTTATGAGTGGCTGTGTGAGTGGATGCCTCAGTGTCTGAGTGAGTGCATGAGTGTCTGAGTGGGTGTGTAAGGGGGTGCATTAGGCTCTAGGTGATGCTGTGAGTAGGAGTGAGAGTCTGTGCGTGGGCCTGTCAGTATGTACATGAAACTCTGCGTGGGTCTGTGAGTGAGTTCATGCATTTCTGAGTGGGTCTGGGAGTGAGTGTGTGAGTATCTGAGTGGATCTGTGAATGGGTGCATGAGTGTCTGAGTGGGTCTGTGAGTGGGTCCATGAGTCTCTGAATGGGTTTGTGACTAGGTGCATGAGTGTCTCATTGGGTCTGTGAGTGAGTGCCTGAGTCTCTGAGTAGGTCTTTGAGTGGGTGCTTGAGTGTCTAAGTGGGTCTGTGAGTGTAATCATAAGTCTCTGAGTGGGTTTGTGACTGGGTGCATGAGTGTCTCATTGGGTCTGTGAGTGGGTGTGTGAGTCTCTGAGTGGGCTTGTGAGTGGGTGTGTGAGTCTCTAAGTGCTCTATGTTTAGCCCTCTTCTCCTCTGTTTTGCCTTTTCTGCTTGTTGTTCTGCCCTCTGTTTTCCCTTTCCTGCTTGCTTTTCTCCCCTCTCGTTTACTCTCTTCTGCTCTGTTTTGCCTTTGCTGATTGTGTTTCTTTCCTGTTTTGCCTTTTTTTCTGCTTGTTTTTCTGTTCTGTCTTTTCTGCTTCTTTTTCTGCTCTCTGTTTTGACATTCCTGCTCCTTTTTCTATCCTCATTGTTGTCTTCCTTGCTCTTTTTCCTGCCTTCTGTTTTTCCACTTGAAAGCCCCAGGGACCACCTACCTCCCAGGGCTTTACTGATATTAAACAGGGGCCATGGGAACCCGCCACAATTTGGCTCCAAGAGCGCTGGGGACCGCCACCTCCTTGGGGAATTTCTTTTACTAAAGGAGGGTGGGAGCATGGACCCCCCTTCCTGGGGCTTTCATATGCCACCACCTGCCTGGGGATAACTTAATATTATGAGGGGCAAATTGGGGACTATGAGGGGATCCTTAAGGACCCCGTAGTCCCTGCTGGCTCCACACCTCCTGTGGGAGCAGGCATTAATCTCACAGATGGAGAGCTGCTAAACATGCAGCTCCCTGTCTGTGAGAGCAATCTTTTCATCTGTTTCCCAGCACACTTCACAGCGGGCGGGAAAACAGACAAAAATTCCACTATCGCTTGCTGGGAGCATGGTTCATGTTTGCTCTGACTTGGCTTGAGCTGTCAAAGATACCGCCAAGTCAGAGCAAACAGCTATGTCCTGGGGGTGGGCACACTATAGAAGCAGCCATCCCTAGGGGGTGGCAGTCCCCAGGGCCAATCAAGGCTCCAAGAGGTGTGCCGCACAGCTCCCCACCTTCTCTGAGCATGGGCCTGCACCAGGGAGGTGGTGCTCTCCAGGGACTAGGGGTCTGCGAGGCACCCCATTGTGTGATGAAATAGCCCCTGGGAGGTGAGGGTCCCTTTGGCCCCCCAACATTACTTCTTTAGCTTCGGGGAAGTGGTGGTCCCCGGGGCTTATAGAGTTGAGGGGGGGGTCCGGTGCGCCACCTCCTTTTTTATAAATAATACCCCGGCAACGTCATGGGGCTCAGAGAGCCTTAGAAGGGAACCCCCGTGCACCCCATCCATTAAAATCAAAAATAGACCTGGAACTTGGCCCACAAGGGGGCCTGTATGAAAACAAGCACTGGAGCCCTGGCTTGTTTCTTTTTAATTCTTTTTGCCAAGAATTCACATATTTTGCAAATTTGTGGCAAACCTTTTTTAAAAATAAATTCTTTGCCCTGCTGGAAACCAAGGCTTTTTTTCATATTTTTTGGGTACTTGGCTGAAGTTGAGTTCCAAGATGACTGCCAACACATCCTGGTTGAAGTTTTAGTAGCCAATCAGAGCTCTGCAGTTCTCTGCATGAGCTCGTTGTCATTCACAAAGTAATCACGATCACAGATATATAGATTAGGATTTCCTTACATTTCTCAACAACTACTGAACGGGTCTCCACCAAATAACACAAAACCCAATCTGCAGACCAAAAGGTAACTTTCTGGCAAATTTGTTGTATGTCCATTCAGTGGTTTGGCTGCAGCTGTGCCTAAAGGGTCTCTGGGAGTTAAAATGGGAAAAACACTTTTCAGACCCTCCCTTTTTCTTGGCCAGCACTTTATGCATCCCATCGAAACTTTCAATACACAACAAAACTTACTATGACACTTTTCTTTGGAAATGTTTTGAAGATTCGTCAAACGGCGCCAAAGATATAGGCAAGTCAAAAAACGCTATTCCTATGGAAACATGGTCCAAACTAAAACTACCTAATGCCAACTGCTAGTTGTTTTTTTTAATATATATATATATGCATGTGATGAAGGCCAGCTTGGTTGGCTGAAACACGTAATGGCAGGTTGTGGAGCACAGTAAGCAGCTGAAAATAAAAAACAACTATTATCACTACAATTGGAGTTCGTGCATTTCTCCATCTTCGACTGGAGGTTGGGGAAACTTTGTACTTTGCACTATATATATATATATATATATATATATATATATATATATATATATATATATATATATATATATATATATATATATATATATATATGTGTATATATATATATATATATGTATATATATATATATATATGTGTGTATATATATATATATATATGTGTATATATATATATATATATATATATATATATATATCTCATCACACAAAGGTTGCCCAATTGAGGATGCCGCATACACCGGGGTTACTGCACTTGACGCCGCAGACAGCCGTGGACTGAGTGTGCTGCCTCTCCCCTTCATTCGCCAAACGCGTTTCGGGCTCCCATGAGCCCTTGGTCACTGGCAGAAAAGATGCAGGAAGCGGAATGCTGGAAATTACTTTATTTAAATAGCGAGTCCCGCCCATGTGGGCGCAAGGTATGCTGGATAAGGTAGTCCGTTTGGAAAAAACCCTGGACTCACATTCCTCTAACCAAGTGGTTACCGCTGCTGCACCTTTTTAAAATATATGTTCCTCGTCAGGTGAAAAGTTATGGCAACACCCCTTCCAACCGCTAAAATGTCACTGCGGCTCAGGCCCCCGATGTCCTAGCAGCACCTGTAGTAACAAGTGCCTGGGATCCGCTTTATGCGTCAGGGCATCCTCGCGACCGGACATGGCCGCTTAACATCATCACACAAAGGTTGCCCAATTGAGGATGCCGCATACACCGGGGTTACTGCACTTGACGCCGCAGACAGCCGTGGACTGAGTGTGCTGCCTCTCCCCTTCATTCGCCAAACGCGTTTCGGGCTCCCATGAGCCCTTGGTCACTGGCAGAAAAGATGCAGGAAGCGGAATGCTGGAAATTACTTTATTTAAATAGCGAGTCCCGCCCATGTGGGCGCAAGGTATGCTGGATAAGGTAGTCCGTTTGGAAAAACCCCTGGACTCACATTCCTCTAACCAAGTGGTTACCGCTGCTGCACCTTTTTAAAATATATGTTCCTCGTCAGGTGAAAAGTTATGGCAACACCCCTTCCAACCGCTAAAATGTCACTGCGGCTCAGGCCCCCGATGTCCTAGCAGCACCTGTAGTAACAAGTGCCTGGGATCCGCTTTATGCGTCAGGGCATCCTCGCGACCGGACATGGCCGCTTAACATCATCACACAAAGGTTGCCCAATTGAGGATGCCGCATACACCGGGGTTACTGCACTTGACGCCGCAGACAGCCGTGGACTGAGTGTGCTGCCTCTCCCCTTCATTCGCCAAACGCGTTTCGGGCTCCCATGAGCCCTTGGTCACTGGCAGAAAAGATGCAGGAAGCGGAATGCTGGAAATTACTTTATTTAAATAGCGAGTCCCGCCCATGTGGGCGCAAGGTATGCTGGATAAGGTAGTCCGTTTGGAAAAACCCCTGGACTCACATTCCTCTAACCAAGTGGTTACCGCTGCTGCACCTTTTTAAAATATATGTTCCTCGTCAGGTGAAAAGTTATGGCAACACCCCTTCCAACCGCTAAAATGTCACTGCGGCTCAGGCCCCCGATGTCCTAGCAGCACCTGTAGTAACAAGTGCCTGGGATCTGCTTTATGCGTCAGGGTATCCTCGCGACCGGACATGGCCGCTTAACATCATCACACAAAGGTTGCCCAATTGAGGATGCCGCATACACCGGGGTTACTGCACTTGACGCCGCAGACAGCCGTGGACTGAGTGTGCTGCCTCTCCCCTTCATTCGCCAAACGCGTTTCGGGCTCCCATGAGCCCTTGGTCACTGGCAGAAAAGATGCAGGAAGCGGAATGCTGGAAATTACTTTATTTAAATAGCGAGTCCCGCCCATGTGGGCGCAAGGTATGCTGGATAAGGTAGTCCGTTTGGAAAAACCCCTGGACTCACATTCCTCTAACCAAGTGGTTACCGCTGCTGCACCTTTTTAAAATATATGTTCCTCGTCAGGTGAAAAGTTATGGCAACACCCCTTCCAACCGCTAAAATGTCACTGCGGCTCAGGCCCCCGATGTCCTAGCAGCACCTGTAGTAACAAGTGCCTGGGATCCGCTTTATGCGTCAGGGCATCCTCGCGACCGGACATGGCCGCTTAACATCATCACACAAAGGTTGCCCAATTGAGGATGCCGCATACACCGGGGTTACTGCACTTGACGCCGCAGACAGCCGTGGACTGAGTGTGCTGCCTCTCCCCTTCATTCGCCAAACGCGTTTCGGGCTCCCATGAGCCCTTGGTCACTGGCAGAAAAGATGCAGGAAGCGGAATGCTGGAAATTACTTAATTTAAATAGCGAGTCCCGCCCATGTGGGCGCAAGGTATGCTGGATAAGGTAGTCCGTTTGGAAAAACCCCTGGACTCACATTCCTCTAACCAAGTGGTTACCGCTGCTGCACCTTTTTAAAATATATGTTCCTCGTCAGGTGAAAAGTTATGGCAACACCCCTTCCAACCGCTAAAATGTCACTGCGGCTCAGGCCCCCGATGTCCTAGCAGCACCTGTAGTAACAAGTGCCTGGGATCCGCTTTATGCGTCAGGGCATCCTCGCGACCGGACATGGCCGCTTAACATCATCACACAAAGGTTGCCCAATTGAGGATGCCGCATACACCGGGGTTACTGCACTTGACGCCGCAGACAGCCGTGGACTGAGTGTGCCGCCTCTCCCCTTCATTCGCCAAACGCGTTTCGGGCTCCCATGAGCCCTTGGTCACTGGCAGAAAAGATGCAGGAAGCGGAATGCTGGAAATTACTTTATATAAATAGCGAGTCCCGCCCATGTGGGCGCAAGGTATGCTGGATAAGGTAGTCCGTTTGGAAAAACCCCTGGACTCACATGTCACATGTCATGAGTGATGTAATATGTGACATCATCAGCAGTGCATTGCAGGCGCGCAAGTTATAGTGAGTCCAACTAACTATAATGTGGGATTTTCAATGGTTTTATGTCAGTAAAATTTCCAGCTAACTATAACTGGTGTGAAACCTAAGGTTTTTTCAGTGAATTTAATAGGTTTTTTAAATGCTAATTCCTAACTATAACTGGTGTGAAACCTATGGTTTTTTCAGTGAATTTCATAGGTTTTTTAAATGCTAATTCCTTTCTATATCGAGTTTCTAACCTATGATTTTTTTTATTTGCTGTTTTGTGTAAGTATTAATAATTTTTTATTTATTTTAATCATTTTTTCCTGGGGCGCTCTGGGTGCGCGCTCCGGTAAGCTCTCCGGAAAGCGCACTCAGAGCGCTACTTTCGGTCGTGAAAAAAAATATGAATGAAAAGTAAATAATAACACAAGACATTTAGTACCAAACATATAAAAGCAGTTTTTTTTTTATAAGGAAATGAAAATGATTTTGCATTTCCGTGAAACTATCAAAACGTCACTTCGGCGCGCCGCGTAAGCGCCCCCGGAAGCACCTACGTTCGCGCCACGTATGCGTCCCGTAAGCGCCTACATTCGCGCCGCATATGCGCCTACGTTCGCGCCTGCGTCTGCGCCCCCGGAAGCGTCTACGTTCGGGCCTCGTATGCGCACCCGGAACCGCTCCGGTGCGCGCAGCGTCAGCGTGTCAAGTCATGTGACCTTAAAATAACACTTTTCATTGGTTGCTAACAGTTTTTTTTACAAAGAATGAAATCCCCACCCATTTCTTTCACTTCTTTCACTTTTGTGACTGAAAGACCTGTTTTTTGCTCTTGGATCTTTCTTGGTTTACCATGGCTGCCAGAGAATCCAGCAGTGAAGATGAGCCTGAATTCATCGATGAACAGCCTCCTCAGCCAAAGGTGAAGGAGCATTTCATTTGGAATTTTTTTTCAATACCACCTAACCAAAAAAAAGTGAATGCTCCAAAAGTGGAGTGCAGGATCTGCAAACAAGTCCTGTCACGGGGTGACCCCAAAAAGAAATATTCTTTTGGGAACTTTACAATGATACAGAATGTGGAGAGGATGCACCCCCAGAATTTTGCCCTGGAAAGTGTCAGGGCTCTTGCACAAGTGGTTCCCAGTGATGGGGCCTCTACATCCCCCGGAGGAGCAACTACTTCTGGGAGGGGGCGATCGCAGGAGCTTGTGCCAAATATTCAACCTGCTTTCAACAATGCTGTCCTGAAATGCAGATACTGCGATCAACTCCTTACCTATGGGGAGCAAAGTGTCCTGCTCATGGTTCGAGCATTGGAGAACCATCACTGCCGTTCCAAACCTAATTTTTTTTATTTTTTTTGCTCCTGTTGAGCAGTTTCCATTCCCTGTTTTTGTTTCTGTTCTTAAAAAAAAGAAGAAGAAAAAAGTTCTTTTCAGAACTACCTCCAATTCTCATCAAAGAGCTATATTCTTAAAAAAATGAAAAAGAGTAAGTGAAATGGAGTGCATTGATAATGGAAAGGAAAATGAGTAAGAAAGAACAGAAAGGTATGAGAGGAGAAAGGAAGTAAAGTAGGGGGACTGAAAGAAGGTGAGTGTTGGGAAGGAAAGTAAGGAGAAGAAGAGTGAATATGGGGAATGTGGATAGTCAAAGAAAATGTTGAAAAGGAACGGGGTGTGGAAGGGTAAGAAAAGATGCATTGCTGGAGTTGAAGACTGAAGGCCTCATTTATGAAGCCATGCGTCACTTTAACGCCACCAGAGCGTCACCTTTTGTGACGCATCAGTACAGTAAAAAATTCACCTTATTCAGTCATATTTACAAAGTGGGGCATCTAGGTAGATGCGTCACTTTGTAAGCCCCTGCGCCACATTATTCCTACGTCAGGTGTAATGTATGCAAAAGGGACGTATTGACGCAAGAAAGGGTCGTAGAGGTGACGCAATGAAATCTATGAGATATCACTGCGTCACTTTTATGACGCTGTTGCGTCAAAATCTTGCGCCTGCCTCACAGCAGGCGTAAGACTGATGCAAGCCCTTTCACATGGGGCTTTCCCCATGTGAAAGGACGCATTACTGGAGTTGCGTCACTTTTGTGACACACTCCAGCAATACATCACTTTTGCGCTTACAGATATGTCTGAAATACTGACGTATCTGTAAGAACTTCCAACATAATACGTCATAAATTTAATATGACGCATGAGTAGAAGACTAAAGGCCTGATTTATGAGGCCATGCGTCACTTTAACTAAAAAACAACACAAGGGCCAATGCTGAGGGATTATTTTAACCAGAAAGGCTTTCTAACAAGGGTGTTTAGATTCAAGCATAAACAACCTACTCAATTTCTTAATAACGTATAAAGATTTATTTTTTCAAACTTATTTTCTGTTTGCAACATAATATTTTGGTGCATGGAGAAGACACAGTTTTTTATATACAATATATACAACAATAACAAGTGAAAATATGCATTCTCATACTTCAATCAATCATGGCCGTCCAGTCATACAAAAACACATTCATATACAATGATATATACAACACAATGAACAGTGGTATAAATAACAGACAAGAAAACAAGAAACCACGTATCGGTCGTGAATTAATTGGAAAAATCCCTTTCGATTATGCAATTTTTAAAGTCTTTTCAGTAAATCAAGAACCGAGAATCCACTTCTCTGGACAATGGTAAAGGGACTTTGTTTTTAACACAGAGCGTGTAGACCAGATACGGGGGAAATGATGGTCGACGCGTTTCGAACCCCAATCATTAAAGGGGTTCTCCTCAGGACCAATTGGTTCTGGAAAAATAACAGAAAAATTGCTTAGAGTAAGGAATCATTAGGAACCGGGGTGAGAGACAATACCCAGAGGAGACAACCGCCTACCTTAACCATAGAACCAAACTTCATGGAAAATCCAAAGACGGCGAATCAAAGAATTTCACAATGGAGTGCACGTAGTGACTGTAACCAAAAGGAAATAAACAAGCGTGCTAGATTTAGTGACATACGCTTTTTCTCAATCGTTCAGTTTGATCTAATGTGTCGCTGGTTGGGACTCTTACGTGAAGTTCGACAGGCTAGAAACTTGCCGTCGGATCCATGCTTCTCTTTAATCCCGTTGGGAAGGTGTATTTCGTAGCTGTAAGAGATTAGCAAAGGGAGTCCGTAAAACAATAATCTGGCGGACCAGGTCGTTCGCGAGCGGCTGCAACATAACTTGCCTCTTACCGATAGAAAGAAGGCGTCCGTCCTTGATTCTGTCGTGTGAGATGGAGAATGTTTGCCGGTGGTCATTACTCGTACTTCCTGGTTTAAAACCTCCCAGGTGTTTCTGGGACTTGTAGTTTCCAATGGTTGGAACGGGGGGCGTGTCAACTGAATGATTGCGATGGCTTTAAGTATTGGTTTTGTATATCTCAGAGATCTCATTCAAGCCTTTTGTTGCTGTGTTGAATTTCATGATTAATAGTGCCTCACGTTGAGCTAATTTAGCATCCAAATCACTCTAAAAGTCAATGTATTATGTTGGAAGTTCTTACAGATACGTCAGTATTTCTGACGTATCTGTAAGCGCAAAAGTGACGCATTGCTGGAGTGTGTCACAAAAGTGATTCACTCCAGTAATGCGTCCTTTCACATGGGGAAAGCCCCATGTGAAAGGGCTTGCATCAGTCTTACGCCTGCTGTGAGGCAGGCGCAAGATTTTGACGCAACAGCGTCCTAAAAGTGACGCAGTGAAATCTCATAGATTTCACTGCGTCACTATTACGAGGCTTTTCGCGGGGGAACGCCCCCTCTGCATACATTATACCTGACGCAGGTATAATGTGGCGCTGGGGTTTAAAAAGTGACGCATCTACCTAGATGCGTCACTTTTTAAATATGGCGCAACGAGGCGGATTTTTTACACCGCTGGTGCGTCACAAAAAGTGACGCACCGGCGACGCAAAACTGTCGCAAGGCCTTCATAAATAAGGCCCTGGATTTTCCCCATGCTTCGCTCCCCGGTCCGCTCCCCGGTGCGCATACCGGGCGCTCCCCCCGCGCAAATCGATTTTTTTTTAAATGCCCCGTGGGACCCTATTATAGCCCCCACATCAAACCTAGGGGGTCAGGGGGGGTCTACCCTGCCCCCTTATAGTCATTTCCCCCTTTTTTTTATGCCACCTCTTGTGTTTCGATCCTACCGAGACACAAGATGGCGGCCGCTCCGGACTGTTTCGAATGTTTACATCACCCGTGAGCCAATCAGCTTTCCATGCGCAAGTCGCGTAGCACGCCCGGTGCGCTCCCCGGTGCGCGTACCGGGGCGCTCCTATAGATATATATATTTTTTTAACCTAAATTACTCAAAATCCACTGGAGCACATATCTTGAGACATAGCAAAGGCACATCGGGCTACCAGTCCATACAATTTTGCCAAGTTTGGTGGAAATCCATTCAGCCGTTCGGGCTAAAAGTGAGGTCGACCGCCCTATGGAATTTAACATGGGGAAAACGCGTTTTGGGACCCCCCTTTTATCTCGGCCCCCGCTTGACAAATCCCCCCAAACTTTCAGGGAAGGACCAGAATATTTCTTGTTAGGGTTCCCCCTTGAAAGTTCCATGCCACAAATTAGGCATGTCACCTTGGGCGCATTGACTTTTTTCTTGCCCTCTGGGATAGAAAAAAACTCCCATCCAATGTGCTGCCTTGGCTTGTATGGGGTATTGTCTTCTGGCAGCCATCTTCTCCCTTCCTCCTCCTCCTCCTCCTCCTCCTCCTCTTCTTGACCACCAATGTAATGTTGTGGTGGCCCTCTTCGTGGTGGTGGTGGTGGTGCAGATGCTCCAGCTGCTGCTGCTACAGTAGCCATTTTAAAGTACAAAATATTTGTGATAGATTTCCAAACAGGTCTTCCTCAGTCAAAGGACAAAGTCAGAATAAGCAAAAAAGGTGGGGTCTTTAATCATTTGGAAAAAAAACTGTCCTGAACCAATGAAAAGTGTTATTTTCAGGTCACATGACCCGGGCTTTCATCATTTAGAAACCAAAACTGTTCTGTACCAATAAAAAGTGTTATTTTTAGGTCACATGACCCGTCGTGCTTACGCTCGCCCGGGGGCGAGCCACGGGGCGTGTCATGGGGCGTGTCGCGTAAGCGTGTCAGATGATTACGTTGCGCGATCGTATTTGCTCGAGTATTTCCGGGTGCGCTTACGCTGTGCGTATCACGCGGACGCGGCTACGCGATACGTCATTATGTTTTCGTTCGTGACAATAGCGCTAACGGGACGCTCACCGGTGCGCGACCGGCGGCACTCTGAAAAAATGCGTTTTCCAGTGCGCACACCGGGGTGCGCACCAGGAGCGCCCCAGGGCAAAAAAAAAAAAGTATTATATAAATATACAATATAGGATTAATTATAAAAAATATTACATTTCATAGGTTTGAGGCCCTATATATAGTTAGGAATTAGCATTTAAAAAACCTATGAAATTCACTGAAAAAACCATAGGTTTCACACCAGTTATAGTTAGGAATTAGCATTTAAAAAACCTATTAAATTCACTGAAAAAACCATAGGTTTCACACCAGTTATAGTTAGCAGGAAGTTTTACTCGCATAAAACCATTGAAATTCCCACGTTATAGTTAGTTGGACTCACTATAACTTGCGCGTGCAATGCACTGCTGATGACGTCACATATTACATCACTCATGACATGGTCAGTGACATCACTCATAACATCACTGATGACACCATCCTTGTGACAGAGTGACAGACCTCCTTTCACTGTAATGTAACTCATGAAATACATATTGAAAAATATAAATTAAAATTTTCAAAAAAATGGAGATACCCATACCAGTTACAACAACCAATTCAATAATTCCACCATCTATATACACATCCACTCATTCACCAACAGTTCTATATAGTCACTCATACATATACTCACTCATCATATGTAGTGATTCACCTATACATCCTGTTACACACCGACAGTCATCCAAAAGTTACTCTCACACATACTCACACATGCAAGTAAACTATTGAACATCCATTTATTTGCATATACAGCTATACACACACTACCACCTTACTTCTAAGGAAACTTACACATACTTACTCTCTTAAACAATCACTTATAGAAACACATAATTATTTAAACAGGAACTCTTTCAATATCTCACTCTCACATATACTCACTTATATACATCAATACTCACATATACTAGATTAAAACATTTGTAGTTACTGATAAAGACACTAGTGAGACAGTCATTCACTCACTAACACACATATATACACACTCATCCACCCATACAGTGCTGCACATATGCTGTCTTCAAAACACATACAAAGAGAGAGTTAGTCATTCATGCATCTATGTGATAAGTAATACCCCCACGAAACCATACAAACACTTTAGTTTTACTAAAAAAACATCTAATAACCCATATACCTACACATGTACCTACTCACCAACCCATGCAGCCACTTCTACACAAAGTGAAACACTAATACATATATATAAATATTCAAACACTACTCACTAATATATGTATTCACTAAGAAACACTTAATAAGCCAGTTAACTAATCAATTTTTATTAAAAAAAACATCCATTTAGACACTTATTTAAACATTTATTCTTCCATCAACTTTTACATATACATATTCAAAACAAATTTATTTTTCAAAAAGACACACATTTACTGGATGGTGTCATCAGTGATGTCATGAGTGATGTCACTGACCATGTCATGAGTGATGTAATATGTGACGTCATCAGCAGTGCATTGCACGTGCAAGTTATAGTCCAACTAACTATAACGTGGGAATTTCAATGGTTTTATGTGAGTAAAACTTCCTGCTAACTACAACTGGTGTGAAACCTATGTTTTTTTCAGTGAATATATATATATATGAATGCTCCAAGGTTGCCCTATATTGGGAAGCACTCTGACAACTGTAGTTTTTCAAACCCTTTATTCGGTACAGGAGGAGCAGGGATGTTGATTGCTTTAGCAGTTCAGTTGCGTCCCAAAGCCTGACGCGTTTCGAAGTATTTCAAACTTGTTCCTCAGAGGCGCGGACGCGCTGAAAATGTGTGCGTTCTGTGGAACGGATTTTAAATGCTGAATTACTCGCCCTGGATGGGCCCCTCCCCTCACTTTAATTAGAGGCATCTGGGTTGTAGATATGACCGAAACCCAGTCCGGATGGGCCGATTGTCGTGTTGGGAGAGAGGCATGCTGGGTCATGAAGTCCAAACTGATTTGGATCAGTCCCGTTTGATGTGCTGCTGCCCATTTCAGGCCCCCAAGCTGCAGGGACCACCTTCCCCTCGAGCTTTATGTATTGTGGGAGGGGGACTGCATGGACCCCCTCCTAGAGCACTCGAGGGCCTCGTTACCCCCTGGGACTACAAAACAAATGGTTGGGGGGCTGCAAGATCTCCAAAGCCTTGGGGACCTCCACTCCCCGGGGCTTTATTTATTGTGGGAGGGCCAGTTCCTGCAGTGTCGCGGGGTGTCCATCCCACCCTCCCATCACAAGGAAATGTATTCTCTCTTTAAAAATGTAAATGGGATTGCTTTTTCATATGGGGAGCTGCATCTTAGTAGCTCCTTATGTGGAAAAGCAATGCTGGCTCCAAAATGCGTAGAAGTTGTGCACCAAAGGCGCTGGAGTTGTGCACCCTATAGATTATGAGTCGTCGTGCATCCAGCGCGTGTACACCAGGGGGCCGCACAGAGCGCTGCGCTGGGTGCGCGACTTTTAAGTTTACCATAAAAAATAGCCCCTGTCAGTAATTTCTAATATCCGCGGTGACCGTATCCCCCGGGTCTTAATAAAAATGTTGGGGACCGTGGGGGAGCCACAATGTCCCCACGGTCCCGCAGGCTCTTCGCGTCCTTCGGGATCCGGTATTGCTTTTCCACATTGGAAGATGCTAAGTTGCACATGGAAAAGCAATCTGGTTTGGATTTTGAAAGTGAGAATAGATTTCACTGCTGTGTCTTTCAAAATCCAAAGTAATTTTGGTATGAGAGGGCAGGAGCCGCAAAACTCCCGCCCTCTCACGGCAAACAACAGTGTCCTGGAGGTAGGAACCCCGGGAGAGTGCAGGAGCCGGCCCTGGGGCGTGGCGGTCCCCAGGGCCCTCGAGGGCTCCAGGCAGAGGGCCACGCAGTCTGCCTCCCACAATACACAAAATCTCGGGGGTGGTGGTTTCCGGGCCGTGAGAGGGGTCGTTGAGGTCCCTACACTTCTAATTTTGCAGGGTTGGGCTTGGAGCCCCCCATAACTATTTGTTTTATAGTCCAGGTGGTGCCTTTCAGTTGTATAGGAAACAGCAATGTTGCGAAAATCTTCCGGTAAGATAACAAAGGATTTTGAAGTCCATTTTCGGTGTTTTTGTTGTACTTTGCAGGCGTTAAAGTGACAACAATTTTAAATCTGTCTTTGTAAATATGCCACCAAGTTTTGTAATGTTGACAATCTCGTCTTCCCTTTAAATAGGCACAAAGTATTTATTGAAGTTCATTGTGAATCGTGAAATAACACTGTTTATTTGTGATCGATAAAGAAGTGAATGAGTTGTGTACTTGTTTTGCTCGTAATGCGGATAGGGGCAGGTTTTCAAGTTCATAGCATTACTATTGCATTACTTTTAAGATGGGAAAAGTGACGCGAAAGTGGTGCAAGGGTGTTGTAAATCTGGTTTGGATTTTGAAAGAGAGAGCAAGGTGCATCTGTAGGGTAAGTGCAAGTTAGTGTAGGGGTAACAATACAATTCTAAGTCCAGGAGGTGCATCTGTAGGGTAGGTGAATGTTCGTGTAGGGGTAACAATTACTATTCTAACTCCAGGAGGGTGCATCTGTAGGGTATGTGTTGGATACTGTATGAGTAACAATTACTATTACAAATCCAGGGGGTTGCATCTGAGGGGTATTTGTTGGATAGTGTATGAGTAACAATTACTATGAAAAAGAAAGGAGTTAAAGGAGGAGACACACACTTTCACAGTGAACCTGGAAGACGAGAAAGTGACGAGAGATGATTTCCGACGTGTTTAGGCTTGAGAGCCTGGTTAATCATTAAATGGGTTCTGGAGGATAAGTGCATACTTATTCTGCAAGAAGCCTTTCGGGGTCTTGCGAAAGCAAGTCATCTTTAATAATTGCCTCTCGCAGCATGTACTTGCAAGGTCATCTGATTTGCTCATATGTTAAAAACAGAAACTTTCTACACCTCTTTTTCATTAATTGTGAAGCAGTGTAAGAAGACGTCTTACCGACCAATCCCTTTCCTTGCGCAGATTTTGAAAAACATTTGATTGGCTGTTGTGTGGTTAACTCTTACCTCCTGATCCTAATGTTGATTGGCTTGTTTTTTTCTATGTGACGCTACGATACCCTCACCATGTATGTAGCCCATTTTGTCTTGCACTTTATTTTACAATGCGTTTCAAACGCTTCTCGATAATATGCCCCCAGTTGTGGTAGGGTGTTTTTAATTTAAACCGTCTACTGTCCTTACGCGTTTGTTGACTGTGAAGGTATTTAAAAATATTACTCCATTTTCTATTCTATCATAATTGTGCTGACTTTTCTCCTTTGGTGTGGATTACTTTGTCCTATCATTACATGTATAATTGTTCAAACCATCCTTGAAAGAAAAATGCACAAGTTTAAAAAATATTTTTACTGAGTCTTTTATATTCATCACATGGGTGAAATGCAAAATCTTTTTTTCATTCATTGTTATCACGCGTTAGACCCATTCCCATTCCTTATGTTTATATTATATAAGTGTTGTCCCATCATTTTTATTTAAATGTTTGGGCTTTTTTTACTTTCAGATAGAGTAGAATAGAAGTGCTACGACAAACACTCTCTCACTACTTGATCTTTCTTTTTTTATGTAAATTTCATTTCAGTATTACATTTAACAATCATTTTTAAAAATGGAAATAATTATTAACTTTGAAGCCACAATTATATAATTTTTTTCAAAAAAAGTGCTTGCAAAGATAATCCAACTGTTCTTCATGAGCGAAAATTGGTGAAAGCACTACTCAGTATAAATACTTTTAGCCCATTTTCACTCTAGAAGATAAGGTGTATTCTCTTTTATTCCAAAGTATTTCGTTTTTTCGCCGATAGTTCATTTATACTACATTTTTCAATCATTAAAAAAATATGTGCATACTAAAGAAAATATTATTTATTATGTTTTGAAGTCCTCTGTTGAAAGTCATCCAACTCCAGTTGAAGGATCATAAAGTTATATATAAATTAAAATATACATTAACAATATGATCCCTCTGTGGAAATGAAAGATAAATTCAAGATGATGGCGTCGCTCCTAATTATTACTTTGTACGTAGTAATTCCTTAATTAACTTATATTTTTTTAATAGTTCTTTCGTCAACTTGTTATTATATTCCCTTTAAACTTAATCATACCACATTCTATAATCCTTTAAATTATTTTGCTTTTTTTAAAAATAATATGAAACATATACCCATTCAGATATTTTACCTCTCCTCGATATTCTTTCCTTCCTCCGTTGAAATTCATCCAACTCCTCTGGAAGGAAGATAATGTTTAATGTATTTTTAAATATACATTAACAATATGTTCCCTCTGAGGAAATGAAAGATATTCTCAAGATGCTTCAGCGGCCCCAACTTTTTGGTTACTTACCACTCTATGGGATCAATGTATTGCTCCTCCCCCTTTTAAGTCACGTTTTTTAGTTGACAGGTGTTCTCATTTCTACTGTTTTAGTACGTCACTTGTTTATGTAAACATGGCTCTTTCCATACTTTTTAACTTTCGTATAATTTCTAAAATGCTTTTTTTAAAATTTGTTTTTCCTATTAAAGCATTTCTATAGGTTACTTTTTTTTTAATACGAGTATTACCAATCATTTCCCTTTTTTTTTTCGACTTATCATTCTAAGAACTTCCCTTTTTTGTAAAACTTTTTTTATTATTCTTCATTACCCTAAACCCCTATTTTCTCTGCAGCCCGTGCCAGGGATACTCTCTATTAAACTTTGAGCATTCTAATTTATATCCAACTATTAATTTATTTAATTCCATTACTCCGAGTTTCAATACATTTATTTAACCCCTTCAGCGCTGATGACAAAGCCAGCTCGTCATGAGTGTTACCTGCCCTGCGCTTATGACGAGCTGGCTTTGTCATGAACAATGGGATATGACAAGAAGCAGCGCACAGCGGGAAAACCCCTAGCAGCCAAGGTGTTAACTAATATTTTTAATCTTTCTTTATACACTGCAAGGAATACTGTTATTTGTCTAGAATCACACTATGAATCAGTGTTCATTTGGTAAAATTGAGGAGAAGGGTGTGCCTCTGGTCTGGTTCTGTGGGTATAGAGGATTTCGGCCAAGGCCTGGTCAGCGGAGTGGAGGTTTCTTTTGGAGGTATAGAAGGAGATTGAGGTATTGGAGATCGGTGTTGTGGAGGGCTTTATAGGTGTGTGTGAGCAGCTTAAAGGTCACTCTTTTTTCGACGGGGAGCAAGTGGAGTGCTCGTTTATGTTGGGTAATGTGGTCTTGTCGTGGGATGCTGAGGATGAGTCTGACTGCGGTGTTCTGGACAGTCAGATGTTTATGGAGTACAGATTTCTCGATTCTGGCATTGAGGTCGTTCCAGTAGTCCAGCCTGCTGGTGATGAGTGCTTGAGTGAGGGTCTTCCTTGATTCGGGGGGTGGGTCTATTTGAAGGTCTTGCTGAGTATGTGGCGGGAGTTAAAGCATGTGGAAGCTGCAGTGTTACCCTATGGGTCTGTCATATGAAACATGTTCATCCACTTTAAATCTAAGTTGGGGAGACTTGCTGCTGTGGTAATACCATTTGTGGCACAATGCATGCAATGATTTGAATTTTACTTGATGAGAAGCATTTAATATTGATAAATGTTTTCCTAGCATTCTGCTGATAACTTCACCTGGAATTTGTTGGTGTTAATACTGATAATTGTGCATAGGGTGGTCATAGTGTAATGTTAATACATACCCCTAGCAGAACCCCTACACTTCACCAACACCACTACACAACCCTAAAACACTACCCACAGCATGAACTTTTATACTACATAAACACCACTGCACTACTTTAAACACTAAAACACTAACTCTTACGGTAGACGAACACCACTGCACTATCCTAAACCTTAAAACACTACCCTCAGCACAACCCCCTACTCTATATGAACACCAGTGTACTACCCTAAACGGTAAGTCTACCACCAACATGACCCCCTACTCTACACAAAGACCAATTCACTACCTAGGAGAATTGTTTTCACTTCTGCAATTTTTTTCTCTTTCAATATATGCTACAATGCACAGCATACATTGTAGGAGAATAATGCCTTCACTGATTGTTTTTGTGCAGGAAGGAGTGTCTTCCTGCACAAAACAAACTCCATACGACACAGATATTCTTATACCATGGTGCAAGGGTGTCTGTATCACCACATGCCTGCAGTTTAAGCAGCAGTGCAGAGGGAAGGACAGACTTCCAACATATGTATGTACATATGTTGCATCTCTGTGCTTTGGAAGTAGCTCAGCACACTGTAGCTAAAGAGCTTACAGTGTCATGCTACCGCACTTCCTTATAGTTCTGCAGTTATACATTAACCATATACAAAAAATGCATTCTTTAGTCAATTATACAGTATGTATACATTTATATACATTTTCACACACTAGCATAGACATTTGATCTTTCTTTAAACAGAGTAGTTAGATTTTTTGTTTTTTGTACTTTTATATATTTTTTGATTTTTAGAAAGTTTTTTTGTTTTGTTTTGGGTTTTTTTAAAAGAAAAAAAAAGGACAAACAAAACCATGTACTTCAAGGGAATAAAAAAAAATAGCATTGATGGTTATCAATTGCTCTGCAAACTAGGTCTACTGATTGCTCCCCATAAAAACTTAAACGATTGCACTTCACGCAGTGCATACTAAATTTCCAAAATTGGGGACGTATATCTGGTGGCGATGTTGAAGGTGATGCCCCAGAGGTACTTGGTATTGCCTGTGGTGGAGGTACATTTTGGCGCAGTCTTCTATATTTTTCGTGAGCATAGTTGACAGGATGCATGTATTGGAGGTGCTTGCGCATACTAGCAGTGCCACAGGAGTATTTCTTGTTTGGATCTCCTCTGGACAGTACTGCCTGGCAAATGTTGCATGTTACTTTGGTGGCATTACATTTCTTTTGCCCCTCTGGAAAAAAAAACATTTCCATATGATGGATATGTATCTTTTGGGAGGGTGAGATTCTGGTACAAATTGTTCAGTAACAAAATCATCTGAATCAAATGATTGTTGCACTGGTGTAGCCATTTTTGATTTCATAAAAGAAGTTCAGTTTTCCAATGAACAAAAAATGACGTTCTTTTCAGGATAGGTCTTCTCGTAAGGAAGGTCTAAGAAGAGTAATTGAAATGGGTGGGGTTCTTCAATAGTTAAAACATTAAGTGTGATAAACCAATGAGATCTCTTTTTTTCGGTCACATGGGATCCACGTTGTGTACGTACACGCAGCACGGATCTAGTGACTTCTAAAAATTGCATTTAAAAGTAATATGTTTATTAAAACTAAAGGAATATTATTTGTTCCCCTTATTATTTATATTAAATACATATATATATATTTTTTTTTATATTGAAAAATTTCGCGGAAGTCGTGCGTCCACCGCGTTCAACACGTACATGACGTCATGCGGAAACGCTCACGCGCGGTGTGACATGATACGCATATGTTGCGTATCCGCTTGAAGTCACGTACAGGTCACACAGCCATCGCGCATGAAAATATGCACCCATCACATACCCTACGCGCATCCTACAGAACAATTGTAAAATGGTATCTACGTTCTGCGCAGCAATCAAGAGAAGTGCGCTTTGGGTGCGGGACTGCTAAAAAAATTGAGAAAAAAAGAAAACACAAAATATTATAAAAATATGAAAAAAATATATACATTACATTTAAATAAATATATATATAATAAAAATGTGTAATGTAATCTAAAAAGTAAGATATCTAAACATAAATATATTTAAAATAAATTTGTAAATCAGTATCAAAGAAGTAAATATAACAATTAATAGATTAAAAAATTGTTATTAAATAAATGTTTCAAAATCACTGAAAAAAACCTTGGATTTCACGCAGGTTATACTTTGGAATTATCTTTTAAAAAAACCCTTGAAATTCACTGAAAAAAACATAGGTTTTAGGGGTGTTATAGTTAGCTGGACATTTCACTCATACAAAACCATTGCAATTCCTCCGTTATAGTTAGTTGTACTGACTGTAACTCTCGTGCCCTGAACCCACTGGTGATGATGTCACATATTACATCATTCAGTACATGGTCAATGACATCACTGATGAGCAGGGAAACCTGCTCTCTCTTTCAAAATCCAAACCAAAATGCTTTTCCACACGGGTAGCTGCATGTTAGCAGCTCCCCATGTGGAAAAGCAATGCTGGCTCCTGGAGGATGAAGGGAGCTGGCTGGGACCGTGGGGACATTGGGTTCCCCCCACGTGCCCCAACATTTTATATAAGCCCCGGGGTATAGGGTGCCCGGGGATAATAGAAATTAGTGATAGGGACTATGTTTTTTTTACGGTAAAATTAGGAGACACGCACCCAGTGCAGCACTCAGTGCGGCCCCCTGGTGTGCACTTTTTGGATGCACGGCTCTTAACGTGTAGGGTGCGCGACTCCAACGTGTTTGGTACACGCCTTCTACTCGTTGGATGCAGGACTCTGACTAAGTATACAATTGTGTTTCAGGCCTACAATTCCCCAGTCAGTATCCATACACTCCAGCAAACACCCTGTGACTGCTCTAGCAATCCCATAGTGACTCTTTCAGTACCATGTACTAATCCATTCACTAAAGTCAAAGTCAAACAAATATGAATTCACCCAGTGTCTTTCCTTATAGTACTGTAATCATTCAGTTAGTAGGCATGTCCTCATGCTGTGAGCCAGGCTTTAGTGCACGGAGGGCTTCAAACTCCTATGCACTATGCATGTAGTGGTCTAACCACCTTCACAATTGTGTTTCCAGCCTACAATTCCCCAGTCAGTATCCATACACTCTTGCAAACACCCTGTGACTGCTCTTGCAATCCCATAGTGACTTTTTCAGTATCATGTGCTAATTCATTCACTAAAGTAAAACTCAACCAATTATGAATTCACCCAGTGTCTTTAGTACTGTAATAATTCAGTCAGTATGCATGTACTCATTCAGAGAGCCAGGCTTTAGGGCACCAAGTGCTTCAAACTCCTATGTTATGTTATGTTATGTTATGTTATGTTATGTTATGTTATGTTATGTTATGTTATGTTATGTTATGTTAGTATGTATTTGTAGAGCGCACGTTCACCCTGGGGTTTCTTGGCGCTGTGTACCGCTGGGGAACCCGTCCTGGCTTTCCCTGTGAGATGGTCCCTATTGGGCATCCCCAAGGTGAAGCCAGGCATCCCCGGCAGCGAGGGGGCCGTTGTGGAGATTAAGCAAGCTATTGCCCAGAGTTGCAGCGTGGGACCCATGGTTAGAGAGGCACCGAGGCGAGATTTATCAAGCCCGCTGACATTGGTCCCGTACCCTGCCGCATCGGGAATTGAACCCTGGTGCCGGGCCGACCTCTGCTTCTGGGTCTGCCGCCTCTAACCGGTGAGCCACACTTGAAGGGGCGTTCCATTGGTGTGTGTGTTTGCACAGAACACTCATAGAACAAGACACATCTCTAGATTTATTAGAAATCATAAATCTGGACATGTGTGTGAATGCTGCACCATCCTCCAATTGGTGGAAGAAGGCACAACAAGGATCATTATTTTCATTTCTCCTCATTTTTTCTCTGAATGTATGCTAAAATGCACAGCATACTTTGAAGGAGAAAAATCCCTTCACAGATTGTTTTTGTGCAGGAAGTTGTGTCTTCCTGCACAAAAACAAATTCTGCATGACACAGATATCCTTGTGCCATGGTGCAAGGGTGCCTTTGGCTCAGCATGGCTGCAATTGAAGCAACAGCAGTGCAGAGGGAAGCATAGACTTGCAACATATTTATGTGCATATGTTGTATCCCTGTGTTTTGCAAGTACCACAGCACACTGCAGCTAAAGAGCTAAAAGTGTAATGCTACAGCACTTCCTTATAGTTTTGCACTTAAACATACACCATTCAGTGCTAATGCATTCTGTCAGTCAATTATGCACTATGCATACATTCAAACAAACTTTCATACATTATCATAAAAATATAGCTCTTTCTTTAACCAGAGAAGTTAGTTCTGAAAATAACTTTTTTTTGTAGTTTTTTTTAACAATTTTGTGATTTTTTTGTTGTTTTTTCAAAAGGAAAAAGGACAAAAAAACAGTGATCTTAAGGAATTAACAGCCCAGAAAAAAAAGTCTAACAGCGGTGATTTCATTGTGCTGTACAGACTAAGTCCACAGACTTCTCTCTGTAGCACGAAAGTTTGTTGCACTTGATGCAGTGTATTTTTAGTTGTGCAAATTCGGTACGTATGTCCGGACGTGCTGGAGAAGAGGAACTTGCAAAAAACACAGTTGATGGACAGAATGCAGAACAATGTCTTACATTCACCCCAGTACAAAGATCTGGGCCTAAATCCATCGTTTTTTTTGCACTCCACACCACCCTAGGTCAGACAATGGCTATATGCAAATCAGCCTTGACCCTGCGCCTCAGGGGAACAGTCCAGCCCGAACCACCAAGCCATGTCTTTCCTAGACCGGAATCAAGCATCCAAGGACCGGATTCTGGCTATCAGCCTTCTTCAGCCTGGATAGCTTGACTCCAGTGATGTGGAGAGCCTGGGACTCACTTCTAAGCATACCCAGCCCACTCGGGGTGAAAATTACAAAAAACACAGTTGATGGACAGAATGCAGAACAATGTCTTACATTCACCCCAGTACAAAGATCTGGGCCTAAATCCATCATTTATTTGCACTCCACACCTCCCTAGGTCAGACAATGGCTATATGCAAATCAGCCTTGACCCTGTGCCTCAGGGGAACAGTCCAGCCCGAACTACCAAGCCATGTCTTTCCTAGACCGGAATCAAGCATCCAAGGACCGGTTTCTGGCTATCCGCCTTCTTCAGCCTGGATGAGGAACTGGCAGAAGTACTTGGCACTGTAGGTGGAGGGTTGTCTCGAAGTCTCCTGCACTCCTCTTGAGACAGATTAACGGGGTGCAGACTCTTAAGATGCTTGTACATACTTGCAGTGCCGCATGAGTACTTCTTATCGGCACTGGCTCTTGAAATAAACGCTATCACAGATTTTACAGGTGACTTTTGAGGCATTCACCTTTTTTTGTCCTTCAGTGTAGGTAAAAACACTTCCACACCACAGAGGAAGGTCTTTTTGGAGGTGGAGGTTCCACAACAAATTCTTCGTCCGAAGAATGGTCTGATTCTTGTGGTGGCGGTTGTCCTGTAGCCATTGTGTCCTTAAATTGGAAAATATCGGAAAAGAAATAATCCAAAAGGAGTTCTTCTCATCTAAGAGATCTGTCTACAAAGAAGCTCTAAGAAGACTGATTGAAATGGGTGGTGTCCTTCAATAGTTACAATGGGAAAAGTTATGAACTAATCAAATCTTTTTTTTTTTCAGGTTACATGGGGTCCGCGCACACTGCGCACAGGCAGCTCGCACCTGACGTGACTTAGCGAAATTGCATTTAAGGGTAATATAAGTTTATTAAAAGTAAAAATATAATTCAGTTAGATAATGTATTGCCCTAATATGCATATTATTATACATATCCAATTGCCGCTCCAGTGCTTAGATCCACCAAAAGGAGAAAAACACGAACTCCAAAATAACTTTCTCACTGCTGGCTGCAGTGACTTTTATTAAAGCTGGTGCGAGATGTTGTCAGACAGGATGACGCGTTTCGGCTCAGACATTATTATACATATATATATATATATATATATATATATATATATATATATATATATATATATATATATATATATATATGGTACGGCCATAGACTGGACTGTGGTTATGGTCCCGGGAGAAGTGAAAAGGACTTTATCCCTGGTTCCCGGAACGGCAATAAAATCATCGCGGAAAACATATTAGAGGGGACTGTTCACCACACAGACCAGCATGCAGTTGAACCGCCTGACTCGGCATCCACCAGGTGGCATAAATTAACAATCGAACTTTGAAGCTATGGTCGAGGTGAAGTGAGCTGCCTCTCACTATGAGCTGCGGAAGTGTCGTCTCTGAGGAAGGTCATGGAAATGACCGAAATGCATTAGACAGAAAGACAGCATGCCAACTGAAAAATTAATTTTAAACCAGGAGGAGTATCGGCTCATTTTCTCTTTTGTTGAGAAGTTGTTGCAATCTATATGTGGCTGGTCCTGCCCAAGAGCCACGCGCCGCCCATCAAGAGCACCATCAAGAACCCGAAAGCGGACCAAATCGTATTAAGTGGAAACACAACAGGGGGCTTGGGTGCCGCCATAGACTGGACTGTGGTTAGGGTCCCGGGAGAAGTGAAAAGGACTTTATCCCTGGTTCCCGGAACGGCAATAAAATCATCGCAGAAAACATATTAGAGGGGACTTTTCACTACACAGACCAGCATGCAGTGGAACCGCCTGACTCGGCATCCACCAGGTGGCATTTACATAACAAACGTATTAAGAAGATTCAGGATCCGGATCTGGGACTCGTGTCTGATGAGAAGGTCATTGCTTTCGCCTTTCAAAAGTTTTATCAAAAACTATATTATGAGGACATCTGTGATAACGATGCACTTCAAGTGGAAATTCAGGAATACCTGAGGGGGGTCGGAGTGGATACGTTATCCTCGGAAGAACGAGAATCATTAGATGCAGAAATCAGCATTGAGGAGCTTTGGCGGGCTATAGATTCTCTCCCGCGGGGTAAAGCTGTTGGCCCAGACTTCCTGCCAGGGGAGTTTTATAAGATATTTCAGCCTCAGCTTACTCCGGTCATGCTAGAATTATTTCGTAGAGTTCAGGATGGGGAGGTTCCCCAGTGTCCTGGAGAGGTGCCCGAATGATAACTTTCTTAAAAAGGATAAAGATCCATCTGATTTGGGACCATATCATCCCATTACGCTTATTATAGTGATATTAAAATATACGCCAAGATATTTGCTAATAGGATCTCTGGGGTGATTAAGAAACTTGTCTCTGCTCAACAACATGGCTTTGTGCCCGGGCGCGAAACTATAGACCATATACGCCGTGTTGTTGCACTGTTTGATTTTACTAAGGTTTCAGGAAACCCTATGGCCCTAATTCTGCTAGATGCAGAGAAGGCCTTTAATAGGGTCTCCTGGCCTTTTTTATGGGCTGTGTTGAGACACTATGGCCTAGGAGAAAAGATCATAAGAGCGATACAGAGCATGTATAGGCAGCCGATGGCCCAAATTGCAGTTATGGGGATTCAGACGAGTCCAATTAATATTTTAAGAGGTACACGCCAGGGTTGCCCCTGCTCCCCTTTATTATTTGCAATTTACATAGATCCCCTTATTAAAAAAATTCTTTTGAATGATTTGATTTTCCCAGTAAGATCTAGGGGTGGTAACACTAAAATATTGGGGTATGCAGATGATTTAGCTATTTTGACGGACTCTCCTCAGGCTGCACTGTCAGAAATTCAAAACCTAACATCACAGTTTGGAAAGCTGTCCAGATATCATTTGAATGACTCCAAGACCCAAATTATCTGTAATGATAAAATTACGTTGCTAGATTCTCGGGTTATTGATAAGGCAAAGTACTAAGGAATTGTAATTAACTCTAATCCAGAGGAAATTGTTGAGATTAATCTTAAACCACTGTTAGGCAAGATGGAAAAAGATACAAGAAAGTTTAACAACCTTCAATTAACATTGATGGGTCGTTGTAATGTTGTTAAAATGATTTTTTTACCAAAAATATTGTATCTTTTTAGAGCGATCCCTGTTTTGTTTGAACAAGTATGGTTTAGGAAATTGGAACGTCTAATATCGTGGTTGGTATGGGCAGGCAAAAGACCCAGACGAGCCCATAACTATATGATGTTACCCAGGGAAAGGGGGGGTGGTCTCTACCAAACCTTCAGCTTTACTATTGGGCTATTACATTAAGGCATATCGCTGTATTAATGGACTCTATGGACTCGGAGGTTTCTGAGCTTTCTACTTATTGTTTAATCTATGGGGAAGAGGTGAAGGGGTTAATATTCAGGCATATTGATTTTGCGTATTTCAAACGTGTGAGGTTTAAAGTTTTACTGGCAGCTTTTAAAGTCTGGACGCCTGTGCGTAAACTATTTAAAATAGGAAGGATACATAAATACACTCCGGTAATTGGCAATACCCTTCTGCCAGAAATATTTGCAGACGGGTATTTCAGAGAATGGACTATGCATGAAGTTACTATGTTGGGGGATCTGGTTTCTGCTCAGGGGGTGCGGACATTTGAACACATAAAAAATAGATTTGGTATTAGTAATCAGCATTTCTTTAAGTTTTTACAGATTCGTGATTTTCTTCTTAGGAAATCTGGTAGCTGGATTCCTATCCCATTAAGTGAGACCATTAGGGGGGGCACTCTAATAAATCAATAATTTATAAAATGCTAAAGGAAAAGAGGAGTGATGATTTACCCAAACACTTTAACTGCTGGCGGATTGGTCTACAAGCTGGGCAAGAGGTCTGTGAAGACTCAGTGTGTTTTAGCTATACCACCACTATATTTGCTAACCTCCAGGTACAATGTTTTAAAACATGGTTTAATTTATATGTAACCCCACATTGCATACAACAATGGGGTGGGATCACAGGAGTCAACTGCCCTAGGTGTGGGGAGATAGCAGTTGACAGTATCCATATGTTCTCTTCCTGCCCTAATTTAACTCCATTGATAACTAAAGTGGAACAACGGTTGGAGCAAGTGTTCGGTTACCGGATACAATTATCTTCAAAAGCCATTATATTGGGGGTGGCAGATGTAAGTATGATGTTCTCAGAGCAGAAGTTATTTTATATAGCTATGGCTATATTTAGATTATGTTTAGCAACAGTGTGGTTAGATCTTGCCCCTCTGACAGAACATGAGTGGTTCAATAAGTTTTTGAATGTTGGGAAGTGGGAGTTGTTGGTTTACAAGAGGGCCCGAAGAGAGGGCGAATCAATATGGGAGCCGGTAACTAATTGGCTGGATCATTTAAATCAGTAAATTTTTCTTCCCCTTCTTCCTTTTTTTTTGAAGAAGGAGGACAATTTGGATGAAATGTGTATATTGTATTTAATGAGATATAATTGGATTCACCTGCCTTATGATACGAGTTTACCATATCCATTTGCCTTTTTCCTCCCGTAGCGGTCCCTGGGGGGGTGGGTTAGGGTGGGGTTCTGGGGTATAATACAAAATGGGCAGCAATGACACAGATGAAATGTACTATGTATTGTATACTTTCTGTTGTATTTTCTGTTTTTATTTTGAATCTGATGTCTTGCTTCTCTCTAATAAACAATAAAAAAAAAACACTTTCACTGGATGATGTCATCAGTGATTTCATCAGTGATGTCATTTGAGAAGTTATTAGTGATTTCATTAGTGATGTCACTTACCATGTCATGAATGATATAATATGTGAAGTCATCAGCAGTGGATTGCGGGTGCACAAGTTATATTTAGTACAACGAACTATAATGGTGGAATTTCAATGGTTTTATACGAGTGAAATGTGTAGCTAACTATAACACCCCTAAAACCTATGGTTTTTTCAGTGAATATATATATATTCACTGAAAAAACCATAGGTTATAAACCATATATAGTTAGGGATTAGCACTTTCAAAACCTTATTTTACTCGCATAAAACCATTGAAATTCCATATATAGTTAGTTGCACTAACTATATATCGCGCACCCGCAATCCACTGCCGATGATGTCACACATTACATCATTCATGACATGGTCAGTGACATCACTGATGACATCACTGATGACATCTCAAATGACATCACTGATGACATTACTGATGACAACATCCAGTGACTGTATGTTTCTGTAAAGTTAAAATATGTCTTACATATTGAAGAATGAGTGGATGTATAAGTGTCTGGATGAAGGATTTAGTAGGTGCATGACTGACTGTATGAGTGAGTGATTAAATGTGTCTCACTGAGTGCATGGGTTAGTGACTAAACTGTCTTAATTTGTGCATCATTATGTCTGTTGTTCTGTAAACTGTTGCATGTGTTGATAAGTAGCTATATGAGTAACTATATGGGTTATTGATTGGTTGCCCAAGTATTTGTATGGGAGACTGAGTGTGTGTGTGGGTGGCTGGGAGGTGTATGACTCTGTGCATAGATGTGTGAGCAGTTGATTCACTAGATGTATGGTTTCAAAAGTGTATGTGGAAACAGCTGTATGGGCGGTTGACTGTGTGCATGAGTGTATTGGTGAGTGAATGGATATCTCAGTGCTACATGTCAAAGTAAGTACATATGTAAAACACAGTACATGTGAGAGTTGACATATATAAATAACTGTGCATAAGAGCCAGTGAATGTGCGAGTGGCTGTATGGATCATTGTGAACTTGAATCAGGGATTGTATAAGAGAGTAAATATGTCTTAGTATATGTTTGAATAAGTAAAGTTTGTATAACTGTATAGTTGAGGAAATGGAGGTGTGAATGATTCTTTGCATGACTGACTAGGTGTGTGAGTAAATCCACGGATGAGTGACAGTCTATGACTGTCTGTTTACAGTGATTGTATCTAAGGTTTTATTAGAGTCTGAAGAGGTTCATCAAATTATCATATGAATAATGTCATCAGTGATGTGATCAGTAATATCAAATGAGATGTCATCAGTGATGTCATTTGAGATGTCATCAGTGATGTCATCAGTGTTGTCATCAGTGATGTCATCAGTGATGTCATTTGAGATGTCATCAGTGATGTCATCAGTGATGTCACTGACCATGTCATGAATGATGTAATGTGTGACATCATCGGCAGTGGATTGCGGGTGCGCGATATATAGTTAGTGCAACTAACTATATATGGAATTTCAATGGTTTTATGCGAGTAAAATAAGGTTTTGAAAGTGCTAATCCCTAACTATATATGGTTTATAACCTATGGTTTTTTCAGTGAATTTTTAAGGTTTTGTAAATGCTAATTCCTAACTATATATTCTCTATAACCTATGGGTTTTTCATTGAATTTCAATGGTTTTTTGAAAGCTAATATCTGTAGCTGTAAAATGTATTCTTCTTTAAATCTTAAAATATATTTTACATGTTTTTAATACATTTTTTTTAATTTATTTTTTTGTTTCGCTCCCAGTCCGCGAACCGGTCAGCTTCCCGTTAGCTCAGTTTAAAGCCGCGGCTCGGTCCGCGAACCGGTAAACGTTCCTTTAGCGTAACTGTTACGTTAGAATGACGTTTTGCGTTGTCGCGTAATACGTCATCGGACGCGCCAAGTTAGCGGACCCGGAAGCGGACCGGAAAGCGAAGCAAAGCGCGAAACGTAAACACAGCAGGTCATGTGACTCGGTAATAACACTTTTCATTGGTTCATTTCACTTTTGGTTTCCTAATGATGTAATACTAGGTCATGTGATCTAAAATTAAGACTTTTCATTGGTTTAGAACTTTGGCTTTTCCCAAATGATGAAAACCCCTCCTTCTTTCCTCACTCTGACTTTCATCTTGGTGAGAGAAAGACCATTTTACATTCCAGAGAAATGGCTTCAGTTGTTGCTTCTGGTAGTGTTCCCCCACCACCACCTCCACCTTCTCATGGAAAGAAAGGACCACCAACTCAACCAATCTTTCAAGAAGAGGAAGATGAGGAAGAGGAGGAAGTACCTGAATATTTGCCAGAGGAGCCCAGGAGGTACAACAGGAAGGAAAATTTCATCTGGCAATTTTTTAAATTTCCACCAGGTCAAAAGAAAGTGAACGCAAGATATGTTTTTTGCCGAATCTGTGATGATCGCCTTTCAAGGGGTACGGACAAAAAATATAGTTTTGGTAATTTTACAATGCACAGGCACATGAGCAGGTGGCACCCAAATAATTATAGTGCTGCTCAGCTTCGGGACGAACAACAGAATTCCCCAGCAATAGCCGGAAGATCGGTCGTGCCAGAAGTTTCGGGACCAGAAGCATGGGAGTTGATCCCGAATATTCAAATGGACATGGGGGAAGTGAAACAAGTTTGTGTGAGGTGCAATCAAATATTATGCTACCGCGAAAGTAGCATAACTCTAATAATAAGAGCAATCAAAAATCATGTATGTCCAAAACGGCCCCAAAAATAATTTTTTCTTTTTTTTGTTGCTCCTGTTGAGCCCTCTTCGATGAATCATTTTTGTTTTCCCCCTCCCCCCCAAAAATAAAAAAAATTACAAAATGTTCAGAAAAAAACAAAAAAATATAAAAAATGTTCAGAAAACTAATAAAAAAAATTTAAAACAACAAAAACAAAAAAAAAGTTCTTTTCAGAACTACCTCCCCATTATAAAAAAAAATTGGTAGAATTCTTTGAACTCTGCCAAGCTCTATTTCTTTTAGTTCGCTCCCAGTTCGCACTCCGGTACGCGAACCAGGAGCGAACCAAAAAAATTTTTTTTTAAAAAGAACAGTAAGTATAAGGAAAGGAAACAGACAGTTATGTTACAAAAAAGACAGCTATAGGGAGTAAAGAAAAGATACTGTTACCCGCAATTCACTTCTGATCATGTCATATATTACATAATTTTTGACATGGTCAGTGACATCATCAGCAGTGGATTGCGAGTAACAGTATCTTTTGTTTACTTCCTATAGCTGTCTTTCTTGTAACATAAATGTCTTTTCCTATCCTTATACTTACTGTTCTTGTTTTAAAAATTTTTGGAGATCATTCAGAAACAGTAACATTAATAGAGACAGAATTAGTGAATAATAATGAAGAAGTATGAGAAGAGAGGGAGTGAGAAAAATACTGGAAGGAGTAGAATAATTAAGTAATAGAGAAAGGAATGAGAGAAGTAGCAAACACAGGAAAGTAAAGATTAAAGAAATGAAGCAGTAGAACTAATAGATGTAAAATGTGATAGATTAAATGATTGATTGAGGGTGACGATAAGGTGTGTCCTCTCTAAAAGTTTGTTTAAGGTGAACCGTACTCTGGGTTGCATATCAAATTTATGCTTGTTGAAGAATACAGAGGAGATAATAGATGTGAAGACCTACCATTGTAGTAAAACATGCCCACTTATTACATCATTCATAACATAGTCAGTGACATCATCAGCAGTGGAATGCGGGTTAAAAAAGTAGAAAACATTTACCTTTTAATTCTTGTTAACTTTTAAAGAAAATTTTTCATACATTCAATCTGTAAAAGAGAGAACAAACATTTCCAAAAATATTAAAACATGTATTTAAAAATTAGAAAAAAGAAGGGAAAAGGTTCAAGAAGAAACAGTTTTTAAACAACTTTGACACTTACAGAAGCCTCTTCTTCTCTACGACCCGTACACAATCCTAAAGATATTTATTTTAAACAAACAGTATCTTCATGCTGATGAAATGAGGCCTATTTTGAAACATGATGCTTCTTTTGCATTGCTTATGTCTCACAATAGTGATGCAATAGCAGCGCAAAAGAGATGTAAAGCCATCATAAAATTGTGTCTAACATTTTAAATGATTGTTTCAGGATGCAAATAAGATGTGTGCTTTCAAGAGCTTTCTTTGAGGTGAGGCCTATTTCTTTTTTTTGAAAAAAACAGTACCCAGAAGTACAGCACTGTAAGCATTAAAATTGACACTTACAGAAGACTCAGTTTCTCCATATCTACCTCACATTTCTAAATGTATATCATAAGTACAAAAAGCAGAACATTAATTATACATGTTAAATGGTTTATTTTTGCTGTTCTCAGAATGTATCAAATTTCACTTAAATCAGTGACTTGAAGGTATTCATCATGTAACAGCGGGGAAAAAAAAACACAATCAAAATGATTGTGTTTAAAAAACCCATACAACCTAAGAAATCTGAATTCAAAACTCCTTAAAATTAACTTACTTTCAATAACGTCGAAGGATCTCCTATGAACAGCATCCACTCTGTTGTGCTATAAATATTTTCAGCCCGCCACTTTCTGAAAGAAAACCTCCATCATTTTGAAAAATATGTTACATACAAGAAAAGACTTCTCACATTCTATCACATGTTTCCACTAGGCCAAATCATGTTGCAGCGATTCGCAACTCTTTTAATTCTTCCAATCAAATCCCGTCATTTTCTATTTTCGCATCTTTCAAAAAGAAAACATTTGAGATTATTTTCACAATCCTGGACTACTAATATCTTACTCTTCTTTGTCACTCATGTTCTCCTTTTCCTATGACACTGATACTGCTTACTATGAAGCAGACTTACTTGCATCAGGTTTATATAGTTGAATTTTAAAATTGACATTATAATTAAAAGTTTTGGACCAATAATCTAGACAGCATTGCAGACTTACATTCCCTCTACTTGATGAACAATTTCCAATTCCTCACAGGAAATCCCAAAATTCTTTCTTTAAAATTTTGATTTTAAAAACACCAGGTAAGAATTTTTAAGGTCAAACGGCAATTTTTTTTTGAAAGTTACAACGGAATCATTGCAGAATGACCAGCCGTTTCGAGACTTTAAATAAGCTGTAAAATGTCCTGATGTTGTTGAAGGACCATCGTGATAGATAATTGCTACAGTTACAAAAGTCCTCCCTGATATTGACAGCTGAGAAGCCACAATTTTTTTTATTAAAGTTGACAATTTTGATCCATCAGGCCTACATCGTTGGATCATTAAAATGACATACTGGCCATATCTACGTATAAATAATGTTGACATCATATCACATTTACATTGGCTACACTCCATGTTGTGATCCGCTGCATTTACTAGCTTATTAAAGGACACTGATTTACTGTCTGGCAAAGTTAAATATATAAATCTTTCTGAGTCTACACTAGTAGTACTTGATACCATACAGTTCTCGCAGTCATGCTGCCATTGATAAGAAAGCCCAAACAGGTGATCTACATCTACACCCTCATCTTGCAATACATCAAGCATATACATTAAAAACTCCTGACAATCTTGCTGATTATTTTCAGAGAAGTCTGTTTGACCTGAACATTCATCTAACAGATAACGAACTTCAGACACACTTTCTACTTTTGTTCGATCAGTGCTACATTTCTCGAAAACAGAATTCAACAAACAGCATAAAATTTGTTCTGAATTCAACAGAATCTGTTCTTTTAAACTCTCTAGTGAAAAGAGAACATTAACCACTACATTTGCATAGCAGTTGACACCAGAACTGTTTTCAAATTGAAAACCGACAACATCTTCAACAGAATCCACTTTATTTCTGCTAGCAATTTTTGGTTCATTGACTTTTGGTCTTTTTGCTACAACCTCCCTACTATTATTGATATTTCTACGTTTCCGGCCTACCACACGTTTCTCAAACAAAGGATATTGAGGCAAATGTGGCGCATACTCTCTTCTTAACCTATTGTATTCCTTAACACAATCTAGATCCGCACAAATGTTTGTGACATCACAGTCAATCAAGTACAATCCCGATAAAGTTCTAACTCGTGACAATGCCACATATGCCATACCCTCCTTGAACACAGAACTGCCAATATTCACCAATGCACTGTCTACACTTAAACCTTGCGATTTATGGATTGTCACTGCATATGCCAAGCAAACAGGAAACTGTTTACGGCGAACATATAAGTCTTTAACAAGCAAAAACCTAGCAGAACAACGACCAATTAGCTGTACTTCCTCAATGCCATCAAATTTAATTTTTAAAAGTTCTATTCCATCTCTATTTCTGTATTTCTCAAAATCAACAACATTACCCATTGATCCATTTACCAGACCTCTTTCTACATGTAAATTCCTTCTCAAAATGATTCGGCAATTTAAGCACACATTCAGAGTCTTTTCAAAACCCGCAGTTTTAGATATAGTCTTCTCTAATGAATCCAATTTTGATTTCAAATTCTCTGACAAAATAGCTGTTGATCCCATATGCTCTATTTTGTCGATAGCTTCAAGTTTCACAATCTCTTGCTTTTCTAAATTCAACATTTTGTTCTTGAAGATGGCACATTCTGCAAGAGTTGGCATCAAACATATCCCGGATTTCTTCTCAGTAATTTTCTGAAAAATATTCTCAGGCACAATCTCTTGTTTGGGATATAAATTTGACAGTAATCGTGCATTTAAAGCTTCTTTCCCATGCTCGGTCACTTTTCCAATTCTAATATCTTGTAGAATATTCTTGTAATCTTCATCCTTTGCCTGACGCATATTTTTATGCAGTTCAGCATAATTGAAGTTTAACCATATATTGACGTTGCCAATGCTCCCTAGGCACTTCCTGGTATCTTCATGCGTGAGTATTTTGAACACAGGTTGACCTTTTACTGGTGTCAGCTGCAGAAGATCTCCGAAAACAATGATGTGTTTGCCACCAAATAACACATCATATTCAGTTTTAAGTACTTCTTGCATTCTCAAATGCACAAAGGCAAGCATGACATTGGAAACCATGCTTACTTCGTCAATGATAAGTAGTTTCATTTTCCTCAAGACTCTTGAAACTTCACAGCAAGCATCCCCAGATAACTTGTGGTATTGTAATTTGTTGTCATGCTCCACTGGCAGGATCAGTAGACGATGCAAAGTAATACCTTTAATGTTATGTGCTGCCAGTCCAGTAGGAGCGGTGACAACACAAGACAGCGATGACTCAGTCCTTTCCTGCAAATAACAAGAAATTGCTTTAATGAGGAAACTTTTTCCAGTTCCCGCTTCTCCACTCACGTACAGTCGGACAGGCTTCAACGATGTACATGAGCACTCTTTCTTCTCATGACTT
Organism: Lissotriton vulgaris; assembly: GCF_964263255.1. Taxonomy (NCBI): domain Eukaryota; kingdom Metazoa; phylum Chordata; class Amphibia; order Caudata; family Salamandridae; genus Lissotriton; species Lissotriton vulgaris. The sequence goes on along the minus strand of NW_028255461.1, from coordinate 43,462 downwards.
AATCCGTGCTCAATTTGCTTGGTAACTTCATCATATATTTTCCTCTGCTCAACGTTGAGTTGTTTTTCCAAGTCTTCTAAGTTAACTGAATCCTCCTGAGCATGTGCCATGGCTCTTTCCACTTCATTCATAGCAGTGGCAGCTTCATTTTCGATAATAGGTCCTCCAAGTGGATCTTGACTCAATGAAACAGAACTCTGACTGTCCTGAGAACTGTCTCTGGCAATCTCGGCTGCAATCGTTGCTTCCTGCTCAATTTCCAAAGTTAGCATTTCTTGATATTTGGGAAAAGCAGGACATTCTATGGTCTCCTTAGCAGCAGTGAAAGAGTCTTCGTAACAGAGGAAATCTCCAAGCAGTTCCTCTTCTGCACGCCAAGGCTTGAAAAGTTGCAAAAGTGCTAAATAGAAAAACTCCTTTTTTTCTGGAGATTCACCACTCAATTTTCGATGGTTTACTAATTGGCATTTTCTTTGCTTGACCAGGCATCCCTCACTTCCAATTACAGCATACACTCCTTTCTCAATATCTTCTTTGATGTTCCTCTTGAATATATAATTTTGGAGAACCTCATATAGACAAACATTCTCAAGGTGACTGCTTCGATTTGGATAATATGTATCCAACATGTTGGTCTTCAAAATGTCGGTACTGTTTGGTTCCTTTTCTGCCAAATACTCAATTTCCCGGACAGGTTTTAGAACTCGATTTCGCGTTGCAGCAAGACCAAGACTCGCCCAAACGATACTCCTGGATTTGGCATAGAGACTTGCTGAAGACAATCGATCAGAACATTCGTAAGCTTCGATTTCTCGATGCGACAACATCTTCAGACTGAAACTGTACAACTTCTTGCTGAGGCTCTTTTCATGGGAAATGTCCTCCCACATATCCTTCAGTTCTGTCTTTTCTTTTTTGGTGATGTAAGATGTCACATACCGAGCCACAGCCATACAGTTGTCAGCCACAAACTGTATATCCATGTTAGCATTCCACATGGACAAAATCACTGGGTTGTAGTCATTGATGTACTTGGACTCTTCGTTCCTTTTCAAATTGTATGTATTCTTGGGTGATTTCCTCATCACATTATGTCGCAGCGAAGACATCAAACTGTTCACTCTACCTTTAGAAATCACCGGTCGTGGAAAGTTGAAACGACATTTGGTGTAGAACTTGTCCTTGTTTCTGAATTTACGACGACAGTACTTTCCACAACGATGGCTTTGGAAACGTAGAACTTGTTCTCTTAGGCTTTTCTTCTCCGTTGCGTTTGGAACAGCACACGTAGAATACTGTTCTATGAAATTCATCACTAAGTCATCCGGATCTGTTCCAAATTTAGGTGCATCCTTGATCCACAACAACATATGTATATGAGGGGCACCTCTTGCTTGGTACTCCTTTCTCCAGAAGAAATCCAACACCTCTCCAAGAGGTGGATTCTTCTTATTTGTGATGAAAGACATCATAGCTTCAAATCTATGATTAAAGTACCTGCATACATTCACTGGATCCAAAGAACACAGTTCTCCAGGTGTCTTGAATTCAATGTTTTCGATATTTCCATTTGCCTCTCGTAGAAATTCAAGTAAATCTTCCCAGCCATACTCGGCACAGCTCAGAGTGAGGAACCATGTCGGAGTTCCTAAGTTCCTCAGCATACATTTTAAATCACCATGACGACGGTACCAGTACTCATTAGTACCACGCTGACACGCCATGAGATTAATTAAGTGAGAATCCAAAATACTGTCTTGGACATTGATTTTATGCATAAAATCACTTGCCGAGATGTTTCGCATCTGTATACCACTTTTTAAAATGTGGTTCACTGCATATGACAGTCCAGACAGATCGCTTTCAAACAGGAGATGAAACAAATAGGGAATGCATTGACGAAACCTAGGATCTTCTGCATACAATCGTAAAGTCCGGTATTCAGACGCAGGAATTTGATGAGGTCGCTCATCATATCTTCCTCCTTGACCTGTGGGAAATAGCTGTGGGAAACACCGAGCTTCCAAACCTTCCTCCCAAACACTAATGGGACTCCCTTTGGCTTGTTTCATTTGAAACAACTCAATAGCATTCCCCATGACTTCCTTGGAATGCAAAGGATGAACACTATAATGTTCATATATTTCTTCACTATTAGACACCTCTACTTTCTCAATTTGGCCAGCACACAAAACACTATCCTCTTCATCACTTACTTCCTCTTCTGCAACATATACATTCTTATAGTACTTATTATTTTTCTTCAAATACAAAGTTGCATTTTTCACTTTCCTAACATCCACTAAATCTTGCCATATTTTCTTATTCTTTGTCGGACCCCCATTAACCAAGATAACCAGAGGTTCCTCTTCCACTTTCTCAACTCCAATTGTGTTAATGTTTTTGTTCAAATCTAGAGGCAAATAAACAACTCTTCCCTTTAATCCTCTCTGTAAATCTGTTGGAGGCAACTTCCCTGTCTTTGGCTCCATTCTTACAATAGCCTGAAAGGGATGGATACTTTGAATCAAAATAGATTCATAAGTATTTAAATCCTTCAATTCTGAAGGAATGTCAACCAATTCCAGATTATTATGAACTGCCCTAGCAGGCATCTGGTTTTGATTTAATTTATTACAACAATAAGTACACACGTTGGTCCACTCCCAAATCAAAACAATTTTCTACCATCAAGTATGTGGCAAAATCCTTCCATTCACTATTATTTTCCCTTTCAGTTTTTGCATATAAATCCACTAACTTAGTCTGATTCTTATAATAAGTGCGTCGACAACATACACAAGTGAAATTAGGCCTCTCACTTGATTTCATCTGAAACGTGGCAATTTCCTTCTGAAAATTATCTGAACTAGAAACCTGTATATTATCTTCAACATAACCCTCTACTTCTGGGTCAATTTGAACATTCTCATCTCTACTACCAAAGTAACAAAACTCAATTTCTTCACAAATATTCTTCACATCTATTTCAGAACCATGCAAAAGAGCAGCACATAATTGTTTAAGCATAATTTCTGGACTCTTAGCATAATACAACATTCTCACTAATTTTCTCACTTTATTATGATGCACTGCTAGCATCCTGAAATGATGAAAAACACTCTGGCATACTCTCCTGGAAAGACAAGCCAGTGAATGACCACGCAAACCTGTCATTTGTCTCACTCTGCAAGGATCTAAATCTTGCAACAACTTTATTTTCTGCTTCAAACTTTTCTTATTAAATGTCCGTATAAAATCACAAAGCAAATTGATGGAAACCTGTTGCACACTGCAAATAGAACTACACTTCCAAATGTACACAGGACCCTTAGGACGTCTTCCTAAAACCTCATCACTTAGCGCCTCTTCTGTCTCTGTTGTCACAAGTTGTTCTTTTTCAACTGGACAACCATCCTTCACTTCATAAGCTCGACCACTGGTGTCAACTGCAAACACCAAATCATTATCCTGAAAATAACTCTCCTCATTAAAAAATGCCTCACAACTTGAACTATGCATCCATTCTCCGGAAAAAACTTCACAAAAGTTAGTACGATTTACTACTCTCTTCCATCTACTATTTGATTTGAAATCAGAAATTACCTTGCTTAGTTTCCTAATTCTATTGATTACCAAAATAAACAACTTTCGCTTAATTTCAAAAGCATGATCAATAATTTTCTCTACATTTTTCTTCTTCTTATAAAATGCCGCTTTCTGTTGGCCTTTTTTTTAAATATTTTTCAATAAATTAACTATTATCCTGTTACGGAACATTCGATTTCGAATGTCCCTAAACTGTTGTTTCCTTCTACTATCATGCACAGAGTTATCTCTTCCTCTACCAGTAACATTTTTGATGGGTCTTTCCTTTCCATTTAAATGGCTTTTCTTTTTCTGGACAGAAACATTTTTTGGAGAAATACTTTTTTTACTACAAATATTTCTTAAGAATGATTTCGTGCTCTTACCCGGACCTTTCTTGGTGTTTTGAAAAGTATTTGGGGAAGAGGACTGCTGCAATAAAACATCATCCTGCTGTCTTTGACGTTTTCTAGCCTTTCTAATACGATTTTTCGTTGGCATTTTTCAAATTAAAAAAAAGATCTGCAGTTGAATCTGTGGAAAAATATAATAAAAAATGTTATTAACCACTATTACCAAACAGTAAATGAATAACAGTCATCTAAAACTTAATACCCTACTTATTATTTAACATAGCAAATCTTTTGCACCAGCACTGCATCACAAAAATGACACTCAATGGTACAAAACAGGCATAGAACAATCATAAATCACTCCCTAATATTTTAAATGATTAATTCAGGATGACGATAAGATGTGGCCTATCTAAAGGTTTGTTTAGGCCCAGATCTTTGGACTGGGGTGAATGTGTGTCATTGATCCACATTCGGTCCATCACCTGTTTTGTTTATTTGAGGTGAGGCCAACACATGGTTGCAGATAAGATTTTCACTGAAAAAAACCAAGGAGAAAATACATGTGAAGGCCTACCAATGAAGTAAGTCATTATTTGAAAACCATTACATTTCTGGATATGTACTGCTAGTGCTTCATAGGTTGTTTTGGGTCATATTTATAAGGCATTTGAGTGTCTATTATGCTATTTTACGTTCTTCATGCTGCAAATTTCTTGTAAATACGCTCCCACCTGCGGTTGGCAAATTTAGATTTTGATTATGGGAGTTACATAGGCATGTTAATAATTTCCCAAAAATGGTGTATGACCCCAAACAACCTATGAAGCTCTAGTAGTACATATTCAGAAATTTAATTGATTTCAAAATTCGTTTTTAAACACAGCATATAAATCAATTGTATACTTGCATTCATGAAGAAATGACTGAAAATGTCCTTGAGACACATGAAAGTGTTTTCTGGAATGCCCTAGCACCATTTTTGGGACATTATTAACATGGCTATGTAACTCCCATAATCAAAATCTAAATTTGCCAAGCGCAAGTGGGAGCGTATTTACAAGACACTTGCCCCATGAGGAACGCTTTCCATTTAAAAAGGTAAACATAACATCAAAGACACTAAAATGCCTTCTAAATATGACCCCAAACAACCTATGAAGCTCTAACAGTACATATCCAGAAATGTAATTGATTTCAAAAATCGTTTTTAAACCCAGCATATAAATCAATTGTATACCTGTATTCAAGAGGAAATAACTGAAAATGTCCTTGAGACACATGAAAGCGTTTTCTTGAATGCCCTAGCACCATTGTTTGGACATTATTAACATGGCTATATAACTCCCATAATCAAAATCTAAATTTGCCAAGCGCAAGTGGGAGCGTATTTACAAGACACTTGCAAACACAACAAGTGATGGACAGAATGTTGATCAATGTCACACACTCACCCCAGTCCAAGGATCTGGCCCTAAATCCATCGTTATTTTCCACTCCACACCACCCTGGGTCACATTCGGTCCATCACCTGTTTTGTTTACAAGACACTTTCCCCATGAAGAACACTTTCCATTTAAAAAGGGAAAAATAACATCAAAGACACTCAAATGCCTTCTAAATATGACCCCAAACAACCTATGAAGCTCTAGTAGTACATATTCAGAAATATAATTGATTTCAAAATTCGTTTTTAAACACAGCATATAAATCAATTGTATACCTGTATTCAAGAGGAAAGGACTGAAAATGTCCTAGAGACACAGGAAAGCGTTTTCTTGAATGCCCTACCACCATTGTTTGGACATTATTAACATGGCTATGTAACTCCCATAATCAAAATCTAAATTTGCCAAGCGCAAGTGGGAGCGTATTTACAAGACACTTGCCCCATGAGGAACACTTTCCATTTAAAAAGGAAAACATAACATCAAAGACACTCAAATGCCTTATAAATATGGCCCAAAACAACCTATGAAGCTCTAGCAGTACATATCCAGAAATGTAATTGATTTCTAAAATCGTTTTTAAAAACAACATATCTGTTTCAGCTTACATAAGAGACCATGGAATGGGCTCCATGTACCACAATAACTTGTGTTACTGCATGCCAGAATGCTACACCGAATATGCAATTACAATTTCTCAAAGAAACTAATTCTATTTGTATATCACTAGAGACAAAACCACATTTTAAAAACACAGCTTTCTTCATCATTTTCTCCTTAAATCATACTATTCTCTATCTAAATTAAATAAATCTTTTCTCACCTTAGCAAATATTTTTTGAGTTTTGAAAACAGTCTCAGAAATACACCAAATTGTCTTCAGCAGAAGAAAAAGGATGCACTCCAAAGGCTGCAGCTATTGAAAGCACAGAAATACAGATATTCATTTCACATATCTCTCATATTAGCCAATCATAACTCTTCCTCACTTTTTTCAAATCAAAACCCTTCCCCCCTCTGCCCTCTCTGCCTTTTTTCCATAGCAACCACCTCCTGGAAGACCTCTCATGTTTGCAAATTCACACAACAATGTTTCAATTGAACTCTGAACTCTCAGTGCACCTGCGTATCCAGTGCAATCTTTCATTAAATGTTTCTTCCTTGACCATTCAAATTACATCTTTCAAAGAACACATCCATGCACCCTAACTTTCTGTTTTCAGAAATGGAAATGCACCAATCACTGCTAATGATTCATTAGCATTGAAAACCACAGTTTTTTTTCTTTACAAACTCCTACTGTTTCAACTGCCCTTTCATTACCACACTTCATCTGACTGCAGAACAACCTTCTCCCACCATGTTTAAGGTCTGGATTGTTGGACATAGTTACATCCACTGGGCTCAAAGGTATGCTGAGAACAGAAATTTACCTAACCTCAATTTACAGGATGTGGAAATTAAGTGGTTGGGCCAAAGAGGATTAAAATGTCACCAATTGATACCATTGGTGAAAACCTTTATGCATTTGCCAAAACCTGACCTGTTAATAGTGCACTGTGGAGGTAATGATTTGGGCACTTTGACAGGGGTAGGTCTGGAAATGCTTTTAAAGGACACCTTTGAGCAATTAATGGCACTTTTTCCTCAAACTGCCTTGGTATATTCCAATATATGCCAAAGACAGAAATGGAAGTGGTCCAACCAATTTTCTCCACAAATTGAGAAAGCGAGGAAGCATGTAAACAAATCTGTTTCAGCTTTCATGAGAGACCATGGAATGGGCTCTCTGTACAACAATAACTTGCGTTACTACATGCAAGATATCTACAGAGGAGATGGAGTTCACTTCTCAGATGAGGGCAACAGAATTTTCATTCTGAATTTAAGACTGTGCATTGGTACCTACTTATAAGTACCTAAATGTACCATAAACCCAAAAGCTCTTCTCAGAGCTACCCTTCATCTGATCACACACTTTTATTATTTTTTTTCTAACTTTTTTCTGTAATTTTCAACAAACTACGCTCAAAGAGCGCTATCCGGTACGCGAACTGGAAGCTAACCGCGCACAATTTAAAAAAAAAGGTTTTTTCTTCGCACATATAGTCCTCCTCAGCCACCCTCAGAAAACGTAGGGGGGCAAAATACTTGTACCATGCCCCCTTCTACCCATTCAGAACATTATTTACCCTCCATTTTATACCTTGATTCGACCGAAACACAAAATGGTGGACTCCCGTTACGCTCCTAGTTCGCGAACCGGACCGCTTTCCGGGAAGCGGTCCAAAAAAAGGTGGGAAAGTAATTTACAGAAAAACGACTAGAGACACTCTCACCAAATATAAATTAGCTCATACTACATAACAATCCCTTTCATTCTCACAAATGTGATTGAAATTTCATTTAGCCATTTAGCCTGTAGACCTCTCCAAGTACCGTGAGGTAAATTACTTCACAAAACACATTTGAAGTGTTGGAATTGACAACCAATGAAAATGTTACTTTCATTTTCTACTTTTATTACCTGACATTTGATTGGTTATATACCTGAATATATATAAAGGAAGAGAAGAAAACACAGCCATTTTGACTACTACTTCTTGTTGTACATCACATTTCAATAGCTTCCAAAAACTTCAACTTCTTTGTGAAGGTAAGTTATAATTTTTAAAAATGAAATATATTGTGCACTATTAACTTAATATAGTAGACTTTTTCTGCTAGATATAGACTATCCCTCTGTAGTAGTAATGTATTTAGATAGACTTCTCTGTTATAGTTATGAATGGAGTTAGGCTTGTCTTGGTTAAATCACATACACTTTATTATAGTCCTATTTCCACTCTGATACTATACACTGCCAAAAGATAAATTCACTGATAAAAACTGCCTATCTAAAATTAATCCCAACAGTGCCCTATCTCTACTAATATATATTTTTTTAATCCAAATTTCAGGCAAAATGGAAGGCGAAAACCAAGTTTCTTTTGAAATGGACCTGCAAGAGAGCAGCCAAGAATTGATTGAACAAATTGACATGGAATTTATGGATGAAAGCTTGGATAATGAACTGCTGCAATGTGTCCAAGCAGTAGATGCCCTCCTTGAAAATGAGGACATTTTACAACCTCACAGATTGCAAACAATATTTCAAGAAAATAATGACATTTCAGACACTGAAATGTTAGAAAGTTTAATAAATTATGAAAAACAATCAAAATAAAAAAAAAACTTTAAAAATAAAGAAAACAAAAAAAAAACAACAAAAACAACAAACAATTAACATACAGTCTTTGAAAAGTGTATCATTCTATTATCCTTATAGTACGCTGCCCAGAACGCTTTCCGGTTCGCGTACTAGGCGCTCATCGCGCAAAAAAAAAAAAATTTTTTTTTTTGACCCTGCTGGGCATTTTTAAAACCTCCACATAAAACCTAGGGGGTCAACGAGGATCTACTATGCCCCCTTATGGTAATTTCCCCGTTTGTTTTGGCCTCCTCTTGTCTCTCGATCCTACCGAGAGACAAGATGGCGGCCGCTCCGGACTGTTTAGAATGTTGACAGACACCGGAGAGCCAATCAGCTTCGCATCGCAAAGTTCCGATACGCGAAAAGTACGCGAACCGGATCGCTGCCCGGAGCGCTGTTACAGATATATATCTTACTTTGAACGTTAATTTCTCAAAATCCACTGAAGCACATATATTGAGACCTAGCAAAGGCACATCGGGCTAACAGTCCCTACAATTTTGCCAAGTTTCGTGTAAATCCATTCAGCCGTTCGAGCTAAAAGTGAGTCCAACCGCCCTATGGAAATTAACATGGGAAAAATGTGTTTTGGGACCCCCCTTTTATCTCAGCCCCCCCTTGCCGAACACCCCCCAAATTTTCAGGGGCTGCTCAGAAACAAAATGTGCCATTTTCCTGAAAATTTCAGCCGATTCCGTCCACAAACGCCAAAGTTATTAGACATAGAATTTTCAGAAATCCCATAGGGAAAAAATCCTAACTATATATACCTACTGGCGACCGCCAGTAGGTAATATATATATATATATATATATTTCTCTACAAAGTGATCCTTCGACTCCGGGCGCTCAGCTGTGAGTGCTCTGCATAGGGGCCGGATCCAGGCCCAAATGTACAATTTTCTCACAAAGGATGCAGCACACAAAGTTCTGAATTATGCGCAATTCGGTTTATTACTCCAGCTCAGACCAACGCGTTTCAGCCTAGAATCAGGCTTTGTTCACGGTAAGTGAGCAATCTTCTATGTTTACTATATGTCCCACCTGGCTGTTAAGGTGCATTGTGGGACTAGTGGTTCATGATTTCAACAATAACATTTTCATTTCCAATACTCTGACATACAGTATTTTAAACGCATACTATATTTTTGACATGATAATATATTTATGCGCTGCTGTTGCGCGCTGTATTTTGTTGTGATATTCACACGATATATATAATAGCGCGCTGAATTTCTGCGCCAGTCCTCGTCATTGTGGTACGGTACCAGTTCAAAGTTCCATTCACATGTACAAATTTAAACTTGGGTATAATACCCTATTTCTTATAATTGTCACATGTCTTGCATTTGTTCTTTTCAGTTCTGTTTGGTTCCTCCATTTTCATTCTAAATGTACATGAAGTTCTTCGTCAAAGTTCATCCCCCTGGGCATTTTTGTTTTAAGTCTAATTATGAACTTTGATTCAATCTGTCTCAGTTTACGCTGTCTGTTACTACCACGTTCATCAGTATTTATCATGTGTATGCCATTGTAGGACATAGCTCTCCAGTCACTTTTTTGACAAACCGCCATGTGTTTCGCTGTGGCATATGACATATCTTTGTTTTTCACGGCTCTAATGTGTTTTAAGAAACGTTTTTTCAAAGCACGAATTATGCTTCCGATGTATTTTGATCCACATTTACATTGTACAATATAGACTACGTCATAAGCGTGGAAGGGTATACTCAGATGTGAGTCCCTTGCTCATTGCGCCATCAGGATTCAAGCAAGCCGGGCCGAAGACGGCTGAAATGCCAGAAACCGGTCCCCGGAAGCTTGTTTCCTTCCCAGTATAAGAATTGGCTTGGTAGTCTGGTCTGCCCTGTTCCCATGATGCACTGGGCCAGGGTCAGACTAATTTGCATGTAGCCAGGTTCTGAGCTGGGATGGTGCAGTGAGCTAAAAAACGGTGATGGATCAAGCCCTGATCTTTGGACTGGGTAAGAGTGGTCTGCTTAATTCAGACACTCTGTTCATCACCACCCCCTTTTCTGAATCGTTTTTGTCCATCATAAGCGTGGAAGGGTATACTCAGATGTGAGTCCCTTGCTCATTGCACCATCAGGATTCAAGCAAGCCGGGCCGAAGACGGCTGAAATGCCAGAAACCGGTCCCCGGAAGCTTGTTTCCTTCCTAGTATAAAAATTGGCTTGGTAGTCTGGTCTGCCCTGTTCCCATGATGCACTGGGCCAGGGTCAGACTAATTTGCATGTAGCCAGGTTCTGAGCTGGGATGGTGCAGTGAGCTAAAAAACGGTGATGGATCAAGCCCTGATCTTTGGACTGGGTAAGAGTGGTCTGCTTAATTCAGACACTCTGTTCATCACCACCCCCTTTTCTGAATCGTTTTTGTCCATCATAAGCGTGGAAGGGTATACTCAGATGTGAGTCCCTTGCTCATTGCACCATCAGGATTCAAGCAAGCCGGGCCGAAGACGGCTGAAATGCCAGAAACCGGTCCCCGGAAGCTTGTTTCCTTCCCAGTATAAGAATTGGCTTGGTAGTCTGGTCTGCCCTGTTCCCATGATGCACTGGGCCAGGGTCAGACTAATTTGCATGTAGCCAGGTTCTGAGCTGGGATGGTGCAGTGAGCTAAAAAACGGTGATGGATCAAGCCCTGATCTTTGGACTGGGTAAGAGTGGTCTGCTTAATTCAGACACTCTGTTCATCACCACCCCCTTTTCTGAATCGTTTTTGTCCATCATAAGCGTGGAAGGGTATACTCAGATGTGAGTCCCTTGCTCATTGCACCATCAGGATTCAAGCAAGCCGGGCCGAAGACGGCTGAAATGCCAGAAACCGGTCCCCGGAAGCTTGTTTCCTTCCCAGTATAAGAATTGGCTTGGTAGTCTGGTCTGCCCTGTTCCCATGATGCACTGGGCCAGGGTCAGACTAATTTGCATGTAGCCAGGTTCTGAGCTGGGATGGTGCAGTGAGCTAAAAAACGGTGATGGATCAAGCCCTGATCTTTGGACTGGGTAAGAGTGGTCTGCTTAATTCAGACACTCTGTTCATCACCACCCCCTTTTCTGAATCGTTTTTGTCCATCATAAGCGTGGAAGGGTATACTCAGATGTGAGTCCCTTGCTCATTGCACCATCAGGATTCAAGCAAGCCGGGCCGAAGACGGCTGAAATGCCAGAAACCGGTCCCCGGAAGCTTGTTTCCTTCCCAGTATAAGAATTGGCTTGGTAGTCTGGTCTGCCCTGTTCCCATGATGCACTGGGCCAGGGTCAGACTAATTTGCATGTAGCCAGGTTCTGAGCTGGGATGGTGCAGTGAGCTAAAAAACGGTGATGGATCAAGCCCTGATCTTTGGACTGGGTAAGAGTGGTCTGCTTAATTCAGACACTCTGTTCATCACCACCCCCTTTTCTGAATCGTTTTTGTCCATCATAAGCGTGGAAGGGTATACTCAGATGTGAGTCCCTTGCTCATTGCACCATCAGGATTCAAGCAAGAAGCGCCGAAGACGGCTGAAATGCCAGAAACCGGACCCCGGAAGCTTGTTTCCTTCCCAGTATAAGAATTGGCTTGGTAGTCTGGTCTGCCCTGTTCCCATGATGCACTGGGCCAGGGTCAGACTAATTTGCATGTAGCCAGGTTTTGAGCTGGGATGGTGCAGTGAGCTAAAAAACGGTGATGGATCAAGCCCTGATCTTTGGACTGGGTAAGAGTGGTCTGCTTAATTCAGACACTCTGTTCATCACCACCCCCTTTTCTGAATCGTTTTTGTCCATCATAAGCGTGGAAGGGTATACTCAGATGTGAGTCCCTTGCTCATTGCACCATCAGGATTCAAGCAAGCCGGGCCGAAGACGGCTGAAATGCCAGAAACCGGTCCCCGGAAGCTTGTTTCCTTCCCAGTATAAGAATTGGCTTGGTAGTCTGGTCTGCCCTGTTCCCATGATGCACTGGGCCAGGGTCGGACTAATTTGCATGTAGCCAGGTTCTGAGCTGGGATGGTGCAGTGAGCTAAAAAACGGTGATGGATCAAGCCCTGATCTTTGGACTGGGTAAGAGTGGTCTGCCTAATTCAGACACTCTGTTCATCACCACCCCCTTTTCTGAATCGTTTTTGTCCATCATAAGCGTGGAAGGGTATACTCAGATGTGAGTCCCTTGCTCATTGCACCATCAGGATTCAAGCAAGCCGGGCCGAAGACGGCTGAAATGCCAGAAAACGGTCCCCGGAAGCTTGTTTCCTTCCCAGTATAAGAATTGGCTTGGTAGTCTGGTCTGCCCTGTTCCCATGATGCACTGGGCCAGGGTCAGACTAATTTGCATGTAGCCAGGTTCTGAGCTGGGATTGTGCAGTGAGCTAAAAAACGGTGATGGATCAAGCCCTGATCTTTGGACTGGGTAAGAATGGTCTGCTTAATTCAGACACTCTGTTCATCACCACCCCCTTTTCTGAATCGTTTTTGTCCATCATAAGCGTGGAAGGGTATACTCAGATGTGAGTCCCTTGCTCATTGCACCATCAGGATTCAAGCAAGCCGGGCCGAAGACGGCTGAAATGCCAGAAACTGGTCCCCGGAAGCTTGTTTCCTTCCCAGTATAAGAATTGGCTTGGTAGTCTGGTCTGCCCTGTTCCCATGATGCACTGGGCCAGGGTCAGACTAATTTGCATGTAGCCAGGTTCTGAGCTGGGATGGTGCAGTGAGCTAAAAAACGGTGATGTATCAAGCCCTGATCTTTGGACTGGGTAAGAGTGGTCTGCTTAATTCAGACACTCTGTTCATCACCACCCCCTTTTCTGAATCGTTTTTGTCCATCATAAGCGTGGAAGGGTATACTCAGATGTGAGTCCCTTGCTCATTGCACCATCAGGATTAAAGCAAGCCGGGCCGAAGACGGCTGAAATGCCAGAAACCGGTCCCCGGAAGCTTGTTTCCTTCCCAGTATAAGAACTGGCTTGGTAGTCTGGTCTGCCCTGTTCCCATGATGCACTGGGCCAGGGTCAGACTAATTTGCATGTAGCCAGGTTCTGAGCTGGGATGGTGCAGTGAGCTAAAAAACGGTGATGGATCAAGCCCTGATCTTTGGACTGGGTAAGAGTGGTCTGCTTAATTCAGACACTCTGTTCATCACCACCCCCTTTTCTGAATCGTTTTTGTCCATCATAAGCGTGGAAGGGTATACTCAGATGTGAGTCCCTTGCTCATTGCACCATCAGGATTCAAGCAAGCCGGGCCGAAGACGGCTGAAATGCCAGAAACCGGTCCCCGGAAGCTTGTTTCCTTCCCAGTATAAGAATTGGCTTGGTAGTCTGGTCTGCCCTGTTCCCATGATGCACTGGGCCAGGGTCAGACTAATTTGCATGTAGCCAGGTTCTGAGCTGGGATGGTGCAGTGAGCTAAAAAATGGTGATGGATCAAGCCCTGATCTTTGGACTGGGTAAGAGTGGTCTGCTTAATTCAGACACTCTGTTCATCACCACCCCCTTTTCTGAATCGTTTTTGTCCATCATAAGCGTGGAAGGGTATACTTAGATGTGAGTCCCTTGCTCATTGCACCATCAGGATTCAAGCAAGCCGGGCCGAAGACGGCTGAAATGCCAGAAACCGGTCCCCGGAAGCTTGTTTCCTTCCCAGTATAAGAATTGGCTTGGTAGTCTGGTCTGCCCTGTTCCCATGATGCACTGGGCCAGGGTCAGACTAATTTGCATGTAGCCAGGTTCTGAATGGGATGGTGCAGTGAGCTAGTAAACGGTGATGGATCAAGCCCTGATCTTTGGACTGGGTAAGAGTGGTCTGCTTAATTCAGACACTCTGTTCATCACCACCCCCTTTTCTGAAACGTGTGTGGAGGAGCAGGTTATTTTTCCAGAGATCGGGGTATTTCTTCAATCTACTTCTTCAAAACTTATTTTGTGTTGGCCAATTTTGCATGCTTTGCAGACATTGCATTTTCTGAACCCGTTTTTTTGGTCAGTGAGCCATTTACTTTTATTGTTAGATTTTTCCTCCTTAAAGTGACTGTGCAACAATTGGTCCTTGAGAGAAGAGTTTTTTTTTGTAACTTAACGCAGCGGTTGGCCTAGAGTTACCTAAAAAGCGCAACGACGACAAGGTGAAGAGTGCACCAGAGCTTGGGCATAAACCCCCCCCCCCCCCCCCATCCAAACGCTTAGGGGTCCGGGGTGCATAGTGGTGGCTTTAGACTGGAAACATTGGGAGAGGAGCCTCTTGCTGGGGCACGGGCGTGCCACGTACACTGGACTACCTACTTGGGGAGGTACCCCTACCTAAAAAGATCGCTAGGGCTGGGGCCTCGCCTGAGCAGTGCCGCCCTGGTGTGTGGAACGCATCAAGATCACTGGGATTAGTGGAGAGCGCGTCACCGCGGGCTTGGAAGGGGATGAAGGAGATATTGCTGTGCAAGGTTGGCCGAGCGTAACGAGGTAAAAAGGAAGAAGATCCCCAGCCTTCAGGGGCTGAGTCCCCGCCCCAGGAGAATAGGGGCAAACCGGACACCTCACCGGAACCCCAGATACAACTCCAGTTGGACAGGATATTGGCGGCCATAACAGACCCCTGAGTGGCTCTCCAGCAGGACATTGCGCAGGTCACGACAGGACTGGGTTTGCTGCGCGCAGACCATTCGAAACTGGCGGACCGAGTAAAGCAAACCGAGATTACGCTTCAAAAGTTAGTCCCGGCGCAGACTGCGCTGTCCACCTCTATGACGGGGGTCATGGATCGGCTTGCAGAACTCGAGCGGAGAGCTGAAGACGCGGAAGGCAGGAACAGGCGCAACAACATCCGCGTAGTGAATATGCCAGAGAAAATTGAGGAGTCGGATATGGTGAGCTATCTGGAACATTGGCTGCAAACTGTTGTGGCCCCGGAGGGGCTATCAACTTTCTACACTCTGGAGCGGGCGCACCGAGTGCCAGCGAAACCACCCTTGCAAAGTCGCCCTCCGCGGCCGGTGGTGGCGCGCTTGCTGCACTTTCGTGATCGCGACCTGCTTCTCCGGAGGGCCCATAGTGATGCCCGTACCAAGTGGACAACAGCAGTGTTACCATATTCCCAGACTATTCATTCGACACGCAACAACGCTGCATGTCCTTTCAAGCAGTAAAGAAGGAATTGCGGGCGGAAGGAATTCAGTATTCTTTGTTCTTCTCAGCCAGGTTGCGCATTGTAATAGATGGAAAAGCCCACTTTCATGACTCACTGGAGGATGCTTGGGATTGGTTGGAGGGGTACAGAGCAGGAAAGGATGGTCGAGCACCGGGGAAGCAGGAACTGGCGATAGACTCTCAACCACGGAGGTCGCAGAGATTGCGGCGTGGAAGGACGGGCTTACAGAAACCATCGCTATCACAGACAGCTACAGAGTGCAAAGGAGCCTTGGAAGCGGTGTCGGCGATCTCTGTTGAGCTACAGAAGACCACACCGGAAGTGTCAGACATTGGTAGTGATAAATGTCAATTGGAAGAGTAGACTTACGTGTCGGACGATCAGCGGCTGCCAGTGGTCACTCCTGGGACGGCGGATGGACGGCTGGATGAGTAAACTTTGTTTCATCTGTTGGGCTGGACCTCTTGCCCTGGGCTGGGGGACTGTGTTGTGGGGCCCTGAGATGGGGGATGTGGAGGTGTTCTGTGAATGATGGGGACCTGCAGCAGGATGTTGCTCTTGGTTGTGTTTCTAACTTTGAGAATTGATGACACTGGAGTACTGATGGGGAGGGGTATCGGGAGTGCAGACACCTGGCCTAACTCCGGAATGCGGGTGATGGATGTGGGGACTCTGGAGGGACCTGGGAGTGGGGTTAGCAGAAGGGGCTTTGGGGCGAGCACTGACTGTGTTATAGACTTTTCAGCAAGTCGCCCATTGGGCTCTATCCCACCCCCACCGGATGGTAATATTTACTGTGCCTTAACTTTGCATGAGGCATAACTTTGGGGCAGTTTGGATGGGATTCACTATGTCAGTGCCTGTTCTTGGGGCTGCTATGGGTGGCTAATTCGTCATTGCTACTGGTCCCTCACCTGATGTTAAGTGTATAGCCTGGAATGTTCGGGGATTACATGCCATGCAGCGTAGGCATAAGATACATTCCTATTTGGTACACAGGGGCGCGCAGAAAGCACTCTTACAAGAGACACACCTAACCCGATCGGAGGGAAAAGCCCTACAGCGCAGGTGGCGCGGACAGCTTTTCTACAACACGTACTCGACGTTTGCGCGAGGGGTTCTAATTTGGGTTAGAGCTGGGGTTCCTTTCCAGATGCTAGACCAACTGGTGGATCCTGAGGGTCGGTATGTAGCGGTGCGTGGCCACCTTTTTGGGCGTGAGGTGACCCTTTGCAGTATTTACGCTCCCAATGTAGACCAGGCTTTCTTTTTAAAGACTCTATCCTCTGCTCTTGCAGATTAATTCACGACTCTGATGTTGCTGGGGAGAGACTTTAACTCAGTGGTTGATGTGTCCCTGGATAGGTCTCATCCTCCACTACCCACAGCCCCGATTAATAAATTGGCAAGAACACGAGCCCAATGGCAGTACAATTGTGGACTGTTAGATGTTTGGAGAGAGCAACACCCAGGCGATAGGGATTATTCCTATTATTCCTCGTTGCATGACCTACACATCTGGCTAGACGCCATCTTATGTAGTTCTATCCTGGCGCCACTAGTGGCTAGCAGTAAATATTTAGCACAAACCATATCGGATCACAATCCGTTGCTGGTGAGCTTCTGTTGGAGGGCGGAGTGCCCCACGATTCCTAATTTGAGGCTGGTTGGCGGACCAGGTTTTTAGAACGGAGTTGAAGGACGGAGTGGAACACTACTTTGAGGAGAATGCAGGTACTGCTACGACAACGGCCCTTGAATGGGACGCTTTCAAGCGAGTGGTCCGTGGGTTATGCATCGCCAAATGGGTGGGAGTTAGAAAGCTATTGCTGTGGGAGGTAGACGAGAATGAACAGGCATTATGGGAGGCTGAAAGGTCTCATTCGGAAGGCTCGGGTCACGTGAGATGGTCCTGACCCGGAAAGAGATGGTGGCTGCAGGGGTGGAGCGCCTACGATGCTTTGATCGCAAGGCTTACTTGGCTCATGCCCATGCAGAAGGGGACAAGGTGGGTACACTGCTAGCTTGGTTGGCGGCCCCACCCCGAGTTGTATGCCCATTTTGGAGCTAACTTCAGCATTGGGACAACTGGAATATGAGCAACATCGTATAAATGACTGCTTTCGGTCCTTTTATGCAGAGCTCTACATGAGCCAGTTACAGACTGGTTAAGAAGATACACATGTCTTTTTAGCGGGATTGGACCTACCCACTCTTGAGGAGGATGAAGCTGAGGCGCTCGGCCAGGACATTACACTGGCTGAGGTTCGCTGCGCTATCAAGCAGTTGGCGCGTAATAAAATACTGGGTAGCGACGGATTGCCTATTGAGTTTTATTTAACTTATATTGACCTCTTAGCTCCCAGATTGTTGTTGATGTTTCAGGAGGCTGGGAAAATGGGGATATTGCCGACTTCAACTAGGGAGGCCATCATAGTTCCACTCCTCAAATCGGATAAGTTACCAACGGATCCGGCTGCCTATAGGCCTCTGTCCATGATCAAAACTGATTATAAAATATTGAGCCGCGTGCTGGCTACCAGGCTCCTCCCTTTCATGACACGGCTGATACATCTAGATCAGGCTGGCTTCATTCCTACACGCAACACCGCCAGTAGCGTGTGCCACTTGCTGGGAATCTTAGATGGAAGTGGTGGACGGGAGGGACAGGAACTGATTCTATCAGTGGATATTGCTAAGGCGTTTGACAGCCTGAAATGGCCCTATCTTTTTTCCATTATGGCAAGATTTGGACTTGGCACCGGATATGTCCAATGGACTGAAATAATATATTCCTCGGCGACTGCCAGGGTCCGTGTAGGTAGGGCTATCTCTTCATCCTACCTGGAAGGAAGAGGCACCAGGCAGGGCTGCCCCCTGTCCCCATTACTATTTGCCCTATCGATTGAACCACTAGCGGCGTGCGCCCGGAGGGGAGAGGTGTACAACGGCTTACAACTCCGGGGCCAGGCACATTACATCTCGCTCTACGTGGATGATCTTCTTATGTTCTTAGCAGACGCAAGGGATGCATTGGCTGGGGCCCGCGACCTGCTAACCCGTTTTGGGAACATGCCTGCGAGTTAACTGGGCAAAAACGTGCGTTTTCCCAGTGTCGGGCGCGTGCGCTCCACCACAGTTGCTACCTGGATTGACATGGGAGCTGAGATGCCTCCCCTATCTGGGAACACAAATAAACCATGACCAGGAAGATCTTATGGAGGGAAATATCGAGAGGGCAATGAGGGGCCTGAGGAGTAGCATGAGATTTTGGGGGACGCTGCCGCTGTCGGTGGCGGGCCGGGTTGCGCTCTTAAAAATGGTGGCACTGCCTCGCCTGCTGTACCTCTTCCGAACCCTGCCCATAAAGATATCTGCTGCATTTTTCCGACGACTGCGATCTGCAATGGGCAGCTTCATTTGGGGTGCTGATGAGACCTAGAATTGAAGGCGGTCTAACCGCTCCTGACCTCGAATTATACTCTCTGGCTGCGCAGTTCCAGGCTCTGACGCAGGTGGTGGCACTGGAATTCCACGGGCTGGGGAGGGGAACGGTCCCGGAAGTGCAGAGACACGTTCTCTCCTTTATAATTCTGCAGCAAAAACTGAGGATTGCGGACTTAACCGAGAGCACCCTGAGGTACTATTGGAAACGTTTTCACACTAGAATTGGGGTGCAAATCCCATACGCTCCCGAAATACCACTGGGCATGTGCACGGCCCTGCCTCATGGTGGTGATTGGTCTGGCCTAGCGGAGTGGGAGGAACTGGTGCTGCAGATGGTAGGTGATTTATATGCGGACGGTGCGCTTCTGCCCTATGGAACGTTACAGGAGACCTTTGGTCTTCTGCGCGGCCACTACTTGCTGCATGCAGCATTGATAACAACCATACAAAAGCACTGGGGCGCTGGCCTCTCGGAACGGCCTACTGCGGCATGTCAGTACGTTGTGATGGCGGCGGGTACGTATAAGGCTGTTACCTGCCTATACAAACGCATGCTAGGAGAAGACGCTAACCTGTTGCAAAAACTGCGGGCGCGCTGGATAGCGGACCTAGGCAAAGATATCCCTGATGCAACCTGGTTACAAATACTCCAGAGAGCATGGAAGGGCACTAGAAATGCTAGATTCCAACTCATCCAATACGTTATATTGCATAGGGCATACCTCAGACCAGCTAAAATTAATCAATATTTTCGGGTGGACACAGCACACTGCCCCCGTTACCGCTTGCAGGGAGCGGATCTATGCCACATGTTGTGGGACTGCCCTCATGTGGGAACGCATTGGGAGGAGGTAATTTTGTCCCTTGGTAGAGTAACTGCGCGGCAGGTAGGTTTGGATAAGGGAGCGTGACTGCTGCACTGGTTCCCGCACGCTAGCAAGAATAAAATAACTAACAAATGTATGGACTTGGGCCTCATCCTGGCTAAAAGGGAAATTATATCGCACTGGAAGGCAGCGACTGGCCCTAGTTATGCTAGATGGAAGGCAGTGTTCCTTGTATGGGTGGGCAGCAAGAGCTCTGTTCGACTGCAGCAAGCACATAGGTCCCATAACGATAGGACACTGGAGGCGGCGCAGGCGTGGGAGGCACTGGTGTTAGAACTTAGGTTGCTCGACACAGATATGGAATCGGAATCAGATGTATCAATAGAGGGGGAGCAGGTACAGGGGCAGGCATAGGTGGATTCCTATGACTTTAAGGGGCTTAGTGGGAGGATGGATCCTCGACTCCAGGGCAAACACAGTGATTCTTAATGTGATGGGCAAGAAAACTAGTACACAGACTATACATCAGAGCAGTAAATTACTCACACACTTTAACTAGCTCATGGCTTTGGCAGCAGGGGTGGGGGGGGAGCTTTATGGACATTGGGGGGACCATGCATAGAGCAATGCTTCAAGCCTTGGACTAGGGCTTGGGAACGGAGGGACATTGATTGAGAGGACTGGACATGGTGGGGAAGGATTTGAAACAGGATCCAAGAGTGTTGTTCTATAATACAAATACTGCACTGTTCTCTCTCATGATGCGTTGTCGGACATTGAATGCTTGTAAAGGTCCTCCCTAATGTCTTATTTGTGAGTTGAAACAATAAAAAGATGTAAAAAGAAAAATTGGTTCATATGCCTGCTTGAATAAACAGCAGGACTAAAAAACAAGTTGGCCCGATTCCTCTTCTTTTTTAAGATTTTACCACATCTGATCTGGCCACACTAGGACGTAACCACTATTTGACCTAAACTTTTTCTAAGTTGGCATTTTCTTGTTCTAACTATTTGTGTCTGCAGCCTGTGTCCTGGGTCACATGACTGTGAATAGAATGGTAGTTGGCCCTCCCAGACAATGAAACAAAGGGGGACTAGGTGTTGCTTCATTGGACCGTCCTGCTGGGATGGGAAGGGTGGAGCCTTTCCCAAAGGGGCTGGCTCCAGTACAGTCACAAATAACTTGATACTAGTCTTTTGTAACCGTAGACCTCTTAAAGACTCTACAGGGGAGGAAGGATATTTCCAGAACAAGATTGGGGGAAGTCTTGATTTTTCTGCCACTTCAAAGGCTGAAACCA
Organism: Lissotriton vulgaris; assembly: GCF_964263255.1. Taxonomy (NCBI): domain Eukaryota; kingdom Metazoa; phylum Chordata; class Amphibia; order Caudata; family Salamandridae; genus Lissotriton; species Lissotriton vulgaris. The sequence goes on along the minus strand of NW_028255461.1, from coordinate 22,110 downwards.
GGTATAAATAATGGACCCTCAGACCAACTCTTCAATTTATTTCTCGACCTGTGGAGGACCCCCAGAAGTGATGCCTTGCATTACAGAGGACTGCAGTGCTGCTTAAGGTCTTATCTGTAGCTCTGAGGACTGCCCTGCTATTTGAAGCCTGCCTTGTACCCTCAGACGGATGCCCAGATTCTTGATGCCTGCCTTGCTGCATGATTCCATGACTACCAAAGTGACTTCAAGAGATAGCTGGCTGACCTCCTGTGTGAGCTGCAGGGACACAACAAGCTCCAACAACCTTAAACTAAGCACCTGGTACCTGCCTGAAGTGAGTGCTGTCCTACAAGTGGTGCCTTCCCAGTCTTGGGCCCTTGGAAAAGGAGCTAAAGATGCCAAAACAGTCAAAACCTGAATCCTAGAACTTTAAAAAAAAATTCCACAAAAAGTTGGCCTGCGAACTGACAGGAGACCGGGCTCAACCAACTTGGTGATCCACTCAAGGTGCATCACCAGGTTGGCCAGACTATGCGGTAACTTCTACGACATTCTTCTCTGCAGCAGTAAATCCTGTTCAGTGGCTCCCCTTAGAAAGGGTATACAGCCCGCAGCTTTCCACCCATTGGAGGTTTTTGACTGACAAAGTCTGAATGTAGAAATCTTCCCTGCAACTTTGTCCAGCAGCTCTCAAATGGTGACGTCTCCTCCTCGGACACTGCCAGCTGCTTTGCCTACTGAACTTTACATTCCCAGCAACTTTTACTTCAAATTTCTTATAAGCCTGATTGTAAGCTGAGAATGGGCCCAATACACTGACTTTGCCCTGGCCTTGCTTAACCAGATGCACGCAGTCAACATTTTGATCTTGTAGGCGTTTTCACTTATAACTTTTTAAAAATCATAACTCTAGTTCTACTGATTGGATTTACTAAATTTTGGTAAAATTTTATTTATTACATTTTTCTCTATTTTATTAAATTGGTGTGCGATTTTTGTTGTTTTTTTTATTACTTTATTACTGTTTGAGTGCTGCAAAAATGCTTCACACATTGCCTCTAAGTTAAGCCTGCCTGCGTTTGTACCAAGCTACCAGAGTGTTAAGCACAGGTTAATTTAGGGACTTTGTGGTTTACCTTGACAGGGATTGTGGCTGTTTCTTGAGAAGGGTCTTCACCCCCTCAAAACCCAATTCTCTACAGCATTCTATTATTCCCAGTCCTTTGTGATACATTTTTGCCACAAATGGCAAATTTTGCTCCAAATTTTTATCATGAGTGGTGCGCATGCAGACGTAACAGGAAATTCCCAAAATGATGCTCATTACACTGGCATAATTGAATTTTCGCTCAGCCCAACATATATCTCTAAATACCCCCTATCCTCGAACCCTAAAACCTATAAACCACTCCAAACACTACCCAACTGGCAACCTAAAAACCCATTACTATAACTTAACAATGCTATCTCTGAACTCTGAAAACTCCAATCCACCCCTAAATCCTACCTATCTCGGAACCATAAAAATAATTTAGCACTCTTGCACCTTAAACTTTAAATGAAAAGTAATTAAATGTTATTTTAAGTAAAATTTTAATATAATATTAATTTATGCTGATATTTATTAATTGCCCCCATTTTGATACATTGTAATTGATATATTAAATAATTTAAACTAATTAATACTAAAAAATCAAATTGCAAATGTTAGAAATCGGGTCTCTGGTTGGCAGATATATGCACCCTTCCCAAGTAGGAACCACAATCCTGGTCAGGGTAAGCTAGATACACACTTGCCACAGAACAGGCAGGCTTAACTTACGAGGGAATATGTAAAGTATTTTACACACACACACACACACACAGTAACAAAATGAAAACATAACAAAAAGACTCCGCACAAGTTCAGAAAAATAGAGAATATTCATCTAAGTAAAACAAGACCAAAACCACAAAAAACCAGTAGAAGTCAAGATATGAATTTTGTAAATAATAAATGCAAAAACAGTGCTTAGAACTCACTAGTGGTCAAAAGGTTACTTGAGGTCGTGAGAGGCCAGTGCAAATCCAAAGTTCAGGCTGACCCCGATGGAGGGCATGCCAACTACAGGACACAAGCAGGGCCCACTAAGAAAGTACCTTGGATGGTGCAAAGTGTGTGCCGGAGGGATGGGCGGACATAGAAACTAGGGAGCTTTATCTGTTCCACAATTTTGCCTTTTATTCACTGCCCGAAGGTTATACAGGATCTGTGTTTTTTTTAACTTGCTGTCTCTCTCTCTCTCTCTCTCTGGGTTCCAAGATTCTTTAGCTTGCTCACAGTCTCCTCTTCTGTCTTCTTTGCATGTTCTCTCTTCCAGACTGGGGACCCCAGGATACTCGGGAGAAAAGGATATAAGGACGGTGAGTACCTCAACTTATTTTATTGTAGCTTTGGTATAGTGCCCGTCACCACACCCAAGAAGGTGACATACGAGAGTTCCACACACTCTGGAAAGAGGAATGATTGTGGGGCAGAGTTGAGAAGAGGGTGGTTATTTTCCCTCACATTCACACAGTAGAAAAAGCGACATCACAGAGGAATAGTAGGTAGTAAAGTAAAGCACAATTGGCGGTAAGCGATTCTCCTACCCCCTTATCCCCCTTTCACTTTCTTTTAGGTATATTCACACAAACCCAAAGACCCATAAAAAAAGAAAAGAAAAAAAACTTCAGCCCACATAAACTGCCCACATTTCCTAGGACTCTGTCCTCTGTGTTTAGGCTTGTTTTTTTATTATGAGGTCATTGTTTAGGCTTAGGCGGTCTCTAAATCCTGGAGGTGCTCAGGTTTCTATTGTGGCACCCAACATGTGAATTGTCTCAACCTCCTTTCTGCTTCCTCCTCTTCACTACCATAAGTGTGTACACCACCCGCTCCCCCCTGTACTGTCTCCGGTTACTCACCGTCCGTGCCACAACTCTCCAGAATTGCGGCGGTGGTTGCGCTCCTCCTGGGGGCCACCAGTCCTTGCGCCCCTTTTCAGCCAGCTCTTTGGCCAGCTCCTCTTCAGTTTTGGGATTTTCTTCCTATCCAGCTTCTTCTCTCGTGGCCGTCCCACTGCAGTCTTCTTTGGCATCTTCCTGTGCTTCCTGGTTCACCCCTGCCCTTTGGCTCCGACGACACTGGTTCCATGGTCTTTTTCTCTTCTTGTTGATCTTGGGGATTGGTGCTCTCCTGCTGAGACCCCTCGTACTTCCTGCATGGAAAAGGTGGGGAATTTTGTAAACTCTTTTGTCCCTTTTCCACACTCGGACACCCTCTGGGCCGTCGGCGGTGAAGCTGCTTCTCGAGGTATGTTGTCGGCAATAGCGGGTTTTTTCTAACAGTGCGACACTGAGGGTACAATGTGTCAATCTTTTCCACGCAGTGGTTACTGTATAGTTGTTGAGCTTTACTGAGGTCAAGGGTATGCGTTGTCGTCAAGCTGCTCAGAGTGTTGTCATTGGGCCGTGCAGGCTGTAGAAGCGATGTTGTCGAACAGCCTCTGAGTTGGCATTGAAGGCCGATGCATTTGTTCAGTTTGGCAAAAAGGTAACAATGCATCAGTTTTATTGCAAAACTGCTACAAAACCCCCTGCTGAGGTCCAGAACTCAGAGAGGGAACCTCAGTAAAAGGGCTGGACTCACAGAAGGCTGAGCCCAGCAGCACCAGCAGAATTACAGGAAGTCTTATATGTCTATATGATGTAGGGGGTGACTTCAAATAAGCCCGCTGATGTGCACAAGACTCCCTTTCAACCCAGTTGTGTCTGCCAGGCTATCTGTGGGGGGTAAAACAGTGTGTTGTGTGTGGATGGGACACTGCCTATTGAAGTGTGTCAGCCCCTCCCTTTCTTCCCTGTCCATGAAAACCAATCAAAATGCAGATGAATGCAGATGATTGCCTGTGTTTATGGCTTTCTAGAGGGAATGGACAAGGTGTAGCTGATGCTCACCCCATACATGTATCGAAGGTAGGCTGTCAGGCACATGAGTAGAAAAAGTGGCATTTCTAAGAGATAAATGTTAAATCCAACTTCACCAGTAAGGGGAATTTATCATAACCATTCCAAAATATGAAACGTGAAAATGCAACTCCCTTATATCAGCAATTATAGCCTAAAAGTGTATTTAGGAATTTCCAATACTGGCCTACAAGAGGGGTAGGCCTCAGGGAAGTGAAAAATGAAATAGGCTGTTTGTCACTACCAGTACATGCAAAACATAAATGTAAATGCCCTCCCATTTGCTTATATGGCACCCTTACTACTCAGGACCCAGCTTAGGGTTAACTTATATGTAGTAAAAGGGGAGTTTAAGGCTTGGCAAGTAGTTTTGAATGCCAAGTCATGGTGGCAGTAAACAGTACATGCAGGCAATGCAGTGGCAGGCCTGAGACAGGGTTGAAAGGATGCTTCTGTGGGTGTCACAATCAGTGCTGCTGCCCAGTGTTAGCATTTGAAGTACAGGCCCTGGGTATATGTAAATGTAAAAATTATTTTATATAGCGTGCAATTACCTGGGGTTGTCTTAGCATCAGCGATTACACGACAGAAAGAACATCAAAGCTGGAGAGCAGCCCTAAACTTGACTAAAAGATTCAGTAAAGAGCCAGGGCTTATACTACTTCCTAAACTGCAGCAGGATAGTATTCCACTTTATACGGGACTTACTAGTACAAAAAAGATGCCAGTCAGGTATACACCAATGTCAGCATGTTTAGGAGAGAAGCACATGCACTTTAGCACTGTTCAGAAATTGTAAAGTGCTCAGAGTCCTAAGACCAACAAAAAGAATCAGTAAAAAATTGAGCCCAAAGGCAAAATGTCTAGGGGAAGACAACCCTAAGGAGGCCAGGTCTAGCTGAAAATATATTTTAATTCACTTTAATATTATTTCAATAAATAAATTCAAACGAAGAATGCTGAAATAAAGTTTAACATTGAAATATAAACGTATATAGATACTCAGTCAGTTCTAGCAAAGAACTGATCCCTTTCACATGCTGTTGCAATCCATGGGTGCCAGTGCCATCCATGGGTAGTGGGATCTGTCAGAACCCCTTTCAGAGCACTGCAGGGCACACAGGGGCTACTGGGTCTAATGGTGGTGGTTGAAGCCTTTACACCTGATGTCCAGAGGCCCAACCTACTATGGATCCCACTCAACTGGGCCAGGTACTCCTTCTGCACTTAACTCTCAGTAGAAGCTGTGGTTGAGCAGGCAAGGATCCCTCAGAGGGGTTGTACATACAGGTCAGTAAACATGCCTCATGACTCAAAGTGCAGACAGTACGAACAATAAATCAATGTCCAGTCAAATACTTGTTTTGATAAGGAAAAGTAATATTATATGTCTATATAAACACATGAAAAGGAATACGACATTCAGGAGCAACAACACAATCTCCCTTAAGGTCGGGGATCTAGTATTTGTCCCACCCTCATTTGTGTAACGTGTTCAGGGTTATTCCCCATTCACTGGTGGCTGCATAAGGGAATCAAACTATAATTTTATACTCAAGAGTTGCCTTTTGACTCATTGGATTTCAGTCAAAAATTTGTATGGTTCTACGGCACCTTCAGCAGTGAATGCCCCAGGCCATAGGGCCCATTTTCAGTCTTACCTGCTCCGATGCTGTGGCTGTGTTCAGTGGTGCAGCAGATGCCTTACACTTGGGTGCTTCCAAGTCTGTACAGTGGAGTTGGTCTGCTCTCGATGCGCAAAGCAGCACCCGACGGTGCAGGGTCTTACTGTCCAGCAGTGTTGCCTGTTGGTTTCCAGTGAACAGAGCTGACCCCACTCAGCAGACACAAAAGGTAAGTTCCTCTTCCTCTAACCAGGAGTATGTTTCTCTGGCTACCAACTTGAGCTCTGGTGAGGATGCAACGTCCGCAACGGCGTCCTATATTCATCTGAGAAATAGTCAGGTGTAATTCACAGGTTATACCCACTGGTCACAACAGTAATTCACTCGTCCAGGCCATTACCCAGACAGCTGTCAACAACAATGTCGGCAGCCCCTTCTGTCATACTGGGTTCTTGCATTTCTCACTATCACATGCAGACTCTTCTGTGCAATCACCCTAAACACGGTGGGCAAAAGTATCATTCTCCAGCTCAATTAAGTTCACCGGTAGCCCTTTAGGCATAAGGGGTCACCACAACAGTGTGGGCCAGGTGCTTCCCGCATGGCACTCTTCACGTGGCTGAGATTATGTAGGCCCCCTCCTGGCATATGGGAGTTGCGGTGCTCTTCCTGCACATTGGCAATGACCCGATTAGTGTGCAGCCACTCTCCTCACACCTTGCTCAGGGTTTCCTCTCAGTAGGGCTCCCCACTGTATCTCGCTCCTTTCAACACTCTCCTTCTGTGGGTGTTCCTTCCCAAACATCTCAAGCAAGCAAGTGGACCCCGCACCTGTTTATACAGAAGTTCAAAGGGACTGAATCCTACTTCCTTTTACAGAATCTCTCAGTAGGAAAAAACGAGACATAGCTGGAAAAGATTCCACTTCCTCCTGAGGTTTTCTGGCAGAGTTCCCATCACGTTCTTTAGTTGCTTGTTAAACTGCTCCACCAAAGCATTGGTTTGTGGGTAGTATGCCACAGAATTGTGGTATGTTACACGATTTTGCTTTCACATCTCTCTCATATCAGAAGAGAGGAAGTTGGTTTCCTGGTTGGAGATTACCATCCTTGGCAATCCGACCCTAGAAAAAAAAACCAGGCGAACTCTTGTTATCACCTTTGCAGTCATGCTCCTCTAATGTACAGCTTCAGGGTACCTGGTGGCATGATTCTCTACAACCAAGATGTACCTGTTACCTGACTGCGAGGGTGGGTGATATGTACCAACAATATTTTTTGATATCCGCTCAAAGGGGACACCTGTAATGGGTAAGGCACCAATGGTGCCTTTGTAAGCCCTCCAGTCTTGCCACCCATCTGGCAAGCTGGACAGGTTCTACAGAACCTCTCTGTGTCTCTGCACATTGCTGGTCAGTAGAACAGAGGGTCCAACCTATCCTAGGTTTTTCTGATCTCTAACTGTCCTGCTTTCTGGGCACTTTATGGACAGTGACAGCGGGAAGTTTGTGTGGACTAATGGAACTACTAGCCTCTTGCTAGCATCTGGCTCAGGATTTACTTGTTCACTACACAGTAGACCATCCTCCCAGCCAACATATTGTTTCCTGACCACTACTTTGCTGACCTCATCCATGGCTTCCTTCTGAATTCTCTCAAACGTAGGGCACTCCTCCTGTGCCCAGCGGAATTTTTTCTGGGTAGTCCCTCCAATAGCCAACAAACCCTGCAGCTTTGGGTCTGACCTATATTCAAGCAAATGGTCCACTTCGGGAGCCTCATCCTCCTCTCCTTATGGAGCAGAAGCGATGGCCTCCACGGCCACTGCCTTTCTGGAGTGTGCCCTTCTCTGAAAACTACTGTGTCGTGGTGCCTGCAAATTTGAGATGATCTCAGCCTCACTCTGAGACTCACATGCAGCCTGCGCTCTGATCAATACAGCTTATGTTGTCCAAGCCATAAAGGCTTCTGGTCCAGACACCAAGCATGGAGTAATCAAGCCATTGCCCAAGAGCCATCCAGCTCCTTACTTTTCCTTTAGCCGACATCAATAATGGTCGCCTTGCCATTGAGCTCAATCTCAACCCTGGCACGCCGATATTCAATGTCCTCTCTACTGGCTTTTTTAAATTGAATTTGATCAAGTATAGAAAGCAGTACAGCACTATGTCTTAGGAACCTACAGTATACAGCATGTACAAACAAATATTCACAAGAAGATGGTGCACATCGGCCATTGTGCCCGCCCCGGTTTAACAGTACAGTGCAATACAGAGTATGCATAGTACTTCACAAATATTCCAATGAAATTCCTCCCCTTTTCCTTCATTGATTACTACTTTGAGTGAGTAGTTTTAACGTTACTGGTTCATTGGCTTTATACAGTTACAGACGGGTGATTCATCTCCCATGCCCATTATGATCATCTAAATGTTTAGTACTGACTTTAACAGCGGAGTGTCCCTTAAGTGCCTAGTCATACTAATTGCACATGTATGACAGTAGGGGATCCTAGAATTCACTGGGGCATGATGAAGGGGATAGCAGCTCTGCGTAGGTGGTGAGCTGGTCCTTACAGTTTATTAGATCAGTAAGCCATTCCTTAAACTTGGGAGCACGTCCCGACCCCATCTGCATGCCACCCGCCTCTTCGCTGGTAACCTACTCAAAGCACAGCATTTCCTACATGTCTGTGGCAGTTTTTTCTGTGTAACCAAGCAATGCGCCTATAGGGAACATTATAATATTTATTCCAGTAATTTCAGATATCGCGTCCAGCACTTCCACCTAGTATTTCTGAATTTTTTCGCACTGCCATGCCAGGTGTAGGAATCCTGCTCCCTCGATCTTGCATCTATCACAATGATCATTATCAAGCAGCTTATACCTGTGCAAACGCATATGGGTATAATAAACTAGTTGAATACATTTAAGGTGTATAAGTCTTAACCGACTGCTCGCCGTGATAGCGTCTGTTTGTTTACAGCAATAGGCCCACTGCTTATCTGTGAGTGTGGATTCGAGCTCCAGTTCCCATCGCTCTCTCACCTCCTGTTGTTTACATGGGCGTTCCAGTAAAGCCATGCGGTACCATCTAGACACCATGTGTATTGCCCGGGTCATTTGAAGGAGAGTGTGTAGTGTGTGGCGTCTAGAGGGTTCCTGTGGGAACGCAGGAGTATTGGCCTTGATATCGTGATGCAGTCTATTGTGCAGGAAGCTTTCTTAAGGCGTGCCACCATCACCTCCCAGTAGTGTTCGTCTAATCTTAAATGTCCCATCCTGATATAGATCTCCATGTGTATTATTCAGGTTGTGCACTCTGGCATTTTCCTACAGGCTGCTTTCTGGGTGACTGGGGCAAGGTGTAGGTATGGGAGAGGCATCAATGGAGAGTACAGAAAGGACGTTCCCATATTTTGGGCTATACGTTTCCATGCTAGGTTCGTGCATGCTACTGTGAAGTACTAGGTGCTCCATTCTGAAACGCTCGCTCCAAGGAAGGCAGTCGAGGGCAATGGAGTCACATACCCCTGCTCGATAGCCAAGTGAATGAGGCATGAAGGGTGGCGGATGGAGCCAGTAAATGGCATGATGCAGCAGAAAGTAAAGCAAAATGTCGGGTGCCTCAAAACCCCCACGTAAATATGGGAATGTCAATGTCTGCCAGATGATTCTGGGCTGTTTACCTCCCCCTGCAAGCCTGATGAGTAGGGAGTTAATTGCACTGAAGAAGTGGCGACCTGGGTGGTATAGTATGTTGATAAATAGATAAAGTAACTTTGGCAGGATTATTATTTTCATCAGTGATATCCTGCCTGCAAGGGATAGCATCATAGATATCCAGCAGGTAATTGGAGTTATGATGGCATCTAATGCAGTGCCATAATTTGCCCTCAGCATCTCACCCCTGTCCCGGGCAATCCTTACTCCCAGGTATTTTATTTCCGAGTCATACCATGTTAGTGGGAAGTCTAGAGGGTATTCTGGAGTGGTTGGAGTCAGTGGGAAGATATGGGACTTGCTCCAATTGATTTGTATCCCTGATTTGTCCCCAAAGCGAGGGAACTCCCAGAATACCTGGTTCAGACTAATATTCGGTTCCGGGAGATAGAAGGTGATGTCATCAGCAAAGAGCGAGACAAGGATATGTCTCGAGGGGTATAGTATGGCATATTGCCTGTGGTGTTGACGAACTTTGGCAGCCAATGGCTCAACAGCTAGAGCAAATAGTAAGGGTGATGAGAGACACCCCTGCTGGGTTCTTCTAGACATCTGGAAAGAGGCAGAATGTAGGCCATTCACCTGTGAATCAGTCACGGGTTGATTGTACAATAGAACAATCCCGCTAAGAAATGCAGCTGGTAGGTCCAGTCTACCCAGAATTGTGAGCAGGTAGTCCCATTCTAGTGAATCAAATGCTTTTGTTGCATCCAGGAATACAGCTACTGTGTTGGATTCAGGATCAATGTCCTGTAGAAGCGCAAAGATTGTGAACAAGTTGCACAATTTTGCCCTCCCAGGTATAAACCCTGCTTGATCAGGTAGCACCACCCTCCTCCATCAGCAAACTAAGCATGTTGGCTAATATTTTAGCTAGCATTTTCAAGTCGCAATGACTGTAAGAATCACATTTGATAGCGTCTTTACCTGGTTTAAGGAGCGATATGATCAAGGCCTGTCGCATGAATAGCGGGAGAGCACCCATCTCTCTGGCCTCCTCATATACGTTTCTGAGAACAGGGACCAGTTCATGTACATAGCATTTATAAAAATCAACTGGTAGGCCATCAGGCCCCGGGGCTTTGACAGAGCGTAGTTTCATGATGGCCTCTCGCACCTCATCCTCCTCAATATCTGCCTCGAGGAACTCTCTATGGCCGTCACTGATCCAACCAAGTACAGTGTCTTCAAAATATGCTGCAATATCAATCTGACCAGATCTTTGAGTCCTATACAGATGTTGGTAGTCAGAAGTGAAAGTATTCAGGATTGCAATAGAGTCAGTGTACATTTCGTTTCTACACTGAATATGTTTTTTATGAACCGGGTGTCTCTTACTGTCTCTGCGAGTACCCTGCTTGGTCTTTTGCCCTCTCCGTGTGCTCGGGTATGAGTATATTTAGAGTGAAATAGGGTTTCTCGCTCTGCCATGTCCATATATTCAATCAATAACTCCTTCAGCTGTCCTTGCAAATGTGGCATGGGGTTATATGCTATGGCAGTCTTCCCTTCCTTAATATTTTGTTCCAGCCTTTTTAGTGTGCCCCTAATATCTTGTAATATTCCCCCACTTTTGGAGATGCAAATTCCCCTGACAGTTACCTTAAAACTTTCCCATACACTGGCCAAAGTTTGCACGCTGCCCACATTTCCTGGGAAGAAATCTTGGATCTTCTGCTGCAACTCCTCCCGAAAACTAGCATCAAGGAACGCTGTGGGTTGGCGTCTCCATGAACGATATTGAAAAGGAGTAAGTAGGGGGGCAGTGTTGGAGCAGCACAGGGGAGTGATCTGAGTACTTACAAGCGAGATTTTCTGCCTCTTTTAGCCATGTAAAAAGCCCCACTGACATTAACCAATAATCAAATCTCGACCAGCTAGCATGCACAGAGGAATAAAAAGTGCCCTCTCTATGCTCAGGGTGTTGAACTCTCCATGCGTCCAACTTATGGTTCTCTGTAATAATAATATTTAAGTGCTGCATTGCCTTAGTGTAAAATTCAACTGGGCCTGAGGAGTTGTCAGTATTCGAAGTAGGGCAAGGTAAAAATCTCCCCCACACCAAATGTGTCGAGCCCATTTCTAGTATGCAGCTCCATAGTGTGCTACAGAACTGCTCATCATCGACATTTTGAGCGAAGCAACTGACAAATGTCACAGACCCAATTTTGCGATTCGTTATTAGGAAGGGGCGTGTTTAGGGCGTCCCTTCCTAATACCGAATCGCATTGGTATGTATGAATATTTTGTGACAACAAATGCGGTCGCAAAACATCAGCATTTTACCACCTACTTCAAGCAGGTGGTAACCCATTCGCAAATGGGAAGGGGTCCCCAAGGGACCCCTTCCCCTTTGTGAATGTTTGTAAAACTATTTATAAGAGCAGGCAGTGGTCCCACGGACCACTGCCTCCTCTTAAAAAATAAAAAGAAAACTTTTCATTTTTCGTTTTGTAAAGCATCTTGTTTTCATTTAAGGAAAACGGACTGCTTTACAAAAAAAAAAGATTGCTTTATTGAAAAGCAATCACAGACATGGTGGTCTGCTGATCTCAGCAGGCCACCATCCAAGTGATGTTTGCGATTCCTAGGGTGTCGCAAATTGCGAACTACTTCATTAATATTCATGAGATGGGTCATTTGAGACGCCTTAGGAATCGCAAAAGGTGTACTATACAAGTTCATACATTGCATTTTGCTATTTCTTAATTGCGAATCCCTGTGATTCGCAATTAGGGAATCGCAAAATGCAGGCTACATACATCTGCGCCATGGATCCCTATAAAGTCCCAAACATTCTGTCCACACATAGGGGCTCGTTAGGATAGCGGATTTTCCGCATCCTCTGGGCCTGCGGGAGCCACCGCCGGCCCAGAGGATGCGGAAAATCTGCTGCGGACCCACCAAAGACACACCGCCACATTAGGATGGCTGGTGGGTCCTGGTTTCAGTTCGCTGCTTTTCTGCCGCGGTTGGCTTACAACCGCGGCAGAAAAGCTCGAATATTGTGGCGGTGTCTCTCAGACACCGCCAGCCATATTAGGATGGGTTTTAAAAAATGCCTTTCCACGGCGGTTTTTCCGCCGTGGAAAAGCATGTGGAACTTCACTGCAGGGGCCCGTTGCGGGCCCCCTGGGTGAAGGGGGGGTGGGGTTGCACATGGGGGTACCTATGGTACCTCCCTGCATTTGTATGCAGAAATCGGCAGGCACCGCACGGTGCCTGCCGCTTTCTGCATACAAATGCAATGTATGCATTTTTACCATTGCGGCGGGTGCAGCTTTAAGCCGCACCCGCCGCAATGGTAAAAATAGAGGATGTGCCTGCCAGGGTGGCGGTCACATCCTAATTTCACAGGAGGAAACTCCACAGGCCATGCGGAGGTTCCCTCCTACTCAGGGGTCGCGGACGGATGCAAGTCTGTCGGCGATCCTAATGGGCCTCATAGTGTCCATGGGAAACTGGTATTGTAAATGGAGGCATCAATACTTTACAAAGCACAATTTGCAAACTACTGTTAAAGTTCTTGTTCAAAATTTAAATGCGCAAACTTGTACAGTCAAGTGTGGGCCAAATAGATAGATGTAAATGTGAGAAAGGCAGAAACAAAACAATCTACCAATATCTAGCTGTTGGGAAATACCCATAGGGGGGTTGAACACAAGTGAGCCAGGCTTTCCATCCCTGGTGTTCGGGGGTGCCCGGGGGTAAAAGGGTTTTGGTGCATTTTAAACAAAACACTAATAGTCAGTCTGTAAGGAAACTTTTACAGTGCATATATCTAGGTCTCTGTACCTGTGATTAGCTTTTGGCCTTGACCTTTCTCTCCATATAGCTGTGAATCATTTTGCGCATACTGTTCACAAGGCAGCTACCAGGAACGCAATAGGAAGAAAGACCTGTTTATCAGTCAATGTTCCGTAGTGGGGAGTTTGGCCCGGAATCCTTGTCATCTCGGCCTGATCTGGGGCTGTGGGATGATGTCTTCTTGAGTAAGTCCTGTGCCTGTTGAGGATTGACAAATACATGTTGCTTGCCTCGGTGAGTAACACGCAGCCTTGGTGGATACAGCATTGCATACGGGATATTGCTTGGCATGCTGTGATTTACGTTTCACAGGGACAAACTTTTCCGAGCCTCCTGGACCATTAATGTAAAGTCTGGAAATATTGAGATGGATTGACCGTCGTGCTGCCGGTCTAATTTTTCTCATGCCAAGTGGAGTGCAGTGTCCTTATCTTTATAATTCAGGAGACGCACAATGATGGCCGAGAAGGGGGATCCTGGTGGTGGTCCCACGGCCAGGAAGCTGTGTGCTCACTCCACTATCAATACCTTGGAGAAAGAGGATGCACCAAACACTTCAAACAGCATGTGCTCGACATAATCTTCCATCCGTCCTGTATCTGCGAACTCTGGTACTCCCAGAATGCAAATATTACTGTGGCACGAGCGTGCTTCTGGGTCTTCATTCTTTGCCGCAATAACCTTTAACAGGCACTCCATAGTTTGCATTTGTTCACCTCCGGCAGTGGCGGTATCCTCCAGTTGTGAGATTATGTGCTCTGTCTCGCTGATGCGCCCATCATGTTTTTCCAGCCTCTGGGTGAAGTAATCCATATGCACATTCAGTGCATCCATTTTTGTCTCAATGTTGGTCAGGCACTGCCTCATTGTGAGATCAGCATTGAGCGTAAGTTTGAATTGTCTGGTTGACGTGGTTGACACCGTGTCAGAGGCTTGATCTCCATTTGGGCCTCTCGTGGTCCTGCGAGGCTCAAAGGGCAATTTCACTTGCTTGCCCTCCGTTCTCCCCATAATGAAATCTCAGGTGCAGTTATATTGCACAGACCCTTTGGTATTTGATATGTTTGGTGCTCCTCTTTGTACTGTATTAGCGGTGCTGCTCAATCTGGGCTCTGATCTGTGCCTACAACACCTTATTTGGTTTGGTTGGGATTCTTTATTGAAGTATCACACTTGTCCTTTTCTCTCCAACACGCAAAGCCCCAGTGTGCAGCTCTCCCTGTTCTGTTCACCGCTATTACAGTCTTTACCTGGGCGTCACTGCTTAACCTCTTATTGGTGCAGTTCTTCAGGGTGGACAGGCTTAAGATTGACCAAACACTCTGCTCCCCGCAAGTGTGCCCTCCAGCCACAGTGCACTCCGCGGCCACCAGATCCCCGGACAAGGCCCTTCAACGCCAACCACAGCGCTCAGGCTGCGTCCCTCAGCCAGCATGGGCTGACCGCGCTCACCTCAATTCTTCACCACTAGGGCCGTCCGCGTGTCCACACACCAAGGGTCTAAAAGCAAAACTCTGAACACTATGAACTCTAGAGAAAACCAAAACTTGTGTGTGTGCCAACTTCCTTAATGAGCACTACTACCATGGAAAGTCCTATTTAGGTGAACGGATTCGGATCACTCACCATTAGGTGACACGCTTCATCATCAGTGTCTCCTCATTGATGTCACACTAGTGACACTAAGGGTTACAACCTTATTAGAAGGATGGGGGAGCCCAAGGATGTTTTCTGAAAGTAGCCAGAGAGAAACTGGGCTCTGATCTGTGCCTACAACACGTTATTTGGTTTGGTTGGGAATCTTTATCGAGTATCACACTTGTCCCTTTCTCTCCACCACACGAAGCCCCAGTGTGCAGCTCTACCTGTTCTGTTCACGGCTATTACAGTCTTTACCTGGACGTCACTGCCAAACTTCTTATTGATGAAGTTATTCGGGGTGAACAGGCTTAAGACTGACCAAACACTCTGCTCCGCCGCAAGTGGACCCTCCGCCCACAGCGCACTACGCGGCCACCAGATCCCCGGACAAGGCCATGCAATGCCAACCGCAGATCTCAGGCTGCGTCCCTCAGCCAGCAGGTTTGACCACGCTCACCTCATTTCTTCACCACTAGGGTCGTCCGCATGTCCATGGGGCGGCCCACACACCAAGGGTCTAAAAGCAAAACTCTGAACACTATGAACTCTAGAGAAAACCAAAACTTGTGTGTGCGCCAACTTCCTTAATGAGCACTACTACCATGGAAAGTCCTATTTAGGTGAACGGATTCCCATCACTCACCATTAGGTGACATGCATCATCATCTGAGTCTCCTCATTGATGTCACGCTAGTGACACTAAGGGTTACAACCTCATCAGAAGGATGGGGGAGCCCGAGGATGTTTTCTGAGAGTAGCCAGAGAGAAACTGAACTCCTGTCTAAACTACCAGATGAGAGCGGTTGAGTTATGTGGGGAATGAATGCAGTGCACAATGATAAGGTGATGTGTGAATTTAAAATTGACCTATGAGAAACCCTAACTTTATTAATGTCTCTCACAGACCAAACTAAAAACAGAGCAAATGACAGTCTGTAGCAAATAACTGCCTGTTGTTCAAAAAAGAGGTCAATATGTTTCAGCACATATGGAAAACTTTTCATCCAATGCCTTCTTCAGGACCACTACTATGTTGCTTCTGCAAATGTGAAAAAAATTATATACAAAGAACATGATACATATAAAAAAGATATTTTTCAATACAAGTACAGTAGAAATGGTTGGAACAGATACGACCAAATCACCTGCAATCAGGAATGTACAATCCTTCCTCTGCAAATCCCGTACAGCTGACGGTTTCTGTAACACAGTGAAGGGAATAGGCGCAACCTTTTTAATATGCACAGAGATCGCACGTTCAAAACAAAACATCATAGATTGTAGTGATATCCTAATTATCATCTACATACACCCAATAATGAGTACATGCCAAGTCGTTCTTACCCGAAATGCATGAGCCGCTGCCTCACCTCACCTGGCAGCGGCTCAGGGGAAAAGGAGGCACCGCTCTATGAGACAAAGTGGGAAAATACCACATTCATTATGGTTTCCCACTAATCCCAACATCCTATGGACTACCGTTACGTAGCAGAAGTAACATGTAAACACACAAAATATACAAAACTAGGACTGGTTGGTATATGTTATTGTCTCATCACGACTATACGATCCAAATGGTTCTGATGTTTCTCAAATAGTCTGATATATGAATGTAAATGTGAAGGCTGGGACTACCTTCTTTCCAATTGCCAGTCTGCAGTAGACTGTGACTGATATTTGAGAAACAATGTCCTTCACATCTGTTCAGTAATGAAAATCCCAAAGATCAACTACGCATTTACTGTGCAGGTACTGTAATAATCAACTCAATACCCCCATTGGTGGAGCGCAATGGCTCTGGGGGGGAACACAGGCCCCGGGGAGCTCAGGACCCCCACAGGGCCCTTGAAAGAACAAGAGAGGCATCGGTGGAGCGCCGCGCTGCCACCTGGGGCCGCTCTGAATAAGGGCACCACTCTGGTGCCTGGGGGAATCCCACTGGGCCCCCTTTACTGTAATTGGCCTATCCCTAGAGCCAAGCGGCTCTAAAACAAAAGAAGCTGCCATCGAGCCAGCCCGCCACTGCGGGCCTGTGGTGCACATGTGGCCTTCCCCCCACCCTAGCCGTCTCAACGGGGGAAGGGCAATGTGCCTCACGCCCCGCCTGCAGGAAATCGGCTGAGGCGCTGGCTGGGCTCTCGCTCCTCATGGGAGCCCCGCCGTCTCCATGCACTAGTCTTCACCCGGTCCTCTCTCCTCGGGGACCCAGGTCTTGAGTGGGAGCCCGTGAGGCTCCGGATATGATGAAGACACTGGGTCCCCAAACCTCCAGTAGTTCTGCGTCGTGGTAGGCAGCGGCCCGGCAAAGTTTTGCACAGCAGCTCGGGTTGCGGCTGCGATTCCATGGCAGCATAAATGGGGTGGGCACCCATAATTTAAATAGGGGCAAGCGGGATGATACCCGTAATTTAAATAAAACCCTCATAAAGCGGAGTAGGCTCCCGCTATGTAAAATATGAAAATAAGCGGGGTGGGCACCCGCAGTGGAGGGATTTCGGGGAAATCCCTACGCCGGGGATTCCCTCAAGGCAAGGGGCAACTCAGCGCTGCCAAGATAAAATAACGCGCTCTCAGACGGGGATAAAGCGCAGGAAGAGCCAGGGACATGGAAAATAAAAGCCAGCACTCCCAAGGTGCTGGGGCAGCCCCAAAGTCTCTTCAGGGTCCTGGAAATACTCCAGCAAGGCAGAAGGGTCCCCCAGAAGTCCTCCAGGCATCCAGGGGCTGGGCAGAGCCCAGGGAGGCAAGCCTTCCCCTGGGCCCCAGCAGCAAATTCGAGTTCGAAACAAGAACCTTTTTCATGGGGTCACAGCCCCTTTTTATACAGACATTTCCTTTGTCTCCAAAAGTAAAGACAAGGGGCGAACCAGATGAAACTGGTTCTGGAGCACTTTGTTTTGCTCAGCCCCTCTGCCTATTCACAGGATGGGTCAGGGACATCAGACACACCACAGGGGGTGGAGCCAGCATTGTGGAGGGAAGGTTCAGCCCTATTCAGGTCCCAGGTGCAATCCCTCCCTGCCAACAACATGCAGATCTCCCCATTCACCACCGGGCAGACCCTTCCTGACTCCTGGAGCCAGGCACACCAGCCAGCTCCAGCCAATCACAAGCTAGACAGTCAATTCACATTCACTGCACAGACATGCCAACTTCTAAAAGTGGCACTTCCCCACTAGACACAATAAATCTGCGCACATCATCGCGCAGCATTTATTCTCATGAGTACCCAAATACCAAACTCGACCCTGCACTCCCCACACATCAGGAACTACCATGGACACACATATTCCCCATGCATTCCTATGGGAGGACAGGCCAATCTCACCACACACACTCAGAGAGCGCACACACTTTACACTGGGCCACAGTGCTAAAGTGCACAGAGACCAGAAATCAACTAACATCATGTCATTATTAAAGGCAAAAGGTTCAGGGGTGAACCTGCCAAAAGGGCCAAGTCTAACAACTACAAAGCAGCTCTCTGAAGTGCACAAGTATCCCTTTCAGCTGAGTCCTGTCTGCCAGGCTATCTGTGGGGGTAATCAGTCCTATGTGTGGGGAGAGGATACTGCCTATTCAAGTGAAGTGTTCCATCCTGCCTAGGAAAGGACATCAGAATGCAGATGTATATAGATTGTATATATATTGGATCTCAGACACAGCTAACCTTCTTGTATTGTGGCTGTTGAGAGGGAATGATACTGTCACCCACCCCAGACGTGTATTGGAGACAGGTAGTCAGGCACACAATGCAGTAAGTGCAGGCAAAGGTTCACACTCTAAAAGTGGCATTTCGAAAACAGTAATGTTAAATTCCACTTCACCAGTGAGGAGGATTTATCATTACCATTCCAAAGATAAGAAACACAAAAAAGTTACTCCTCTCTGATCAGGAAGTACAGATTAAAGGTATAATAAGGAATTGCCAATGCTAGTCTATGAGACGGTAGGCCTAAAAGTAATGAAAAATAAATTTGTGTATTTGTCAATACCAGGACATGTAAAGATTAAACACACATGTCCTACCTTTTACTTACATGGCGCCCAGCCCCTAGAGTTACTTAGGGCCTACTTTAGGTGACTCATATCTACCAAAAAGATTGAGTTTCAGGCTTTGGAGGTAGTTTTTAAAATACCAATTTGAAGTGACAGTAAACTGAACACACAGGCACTGGAGTGGCAGGACTGAGACAGGGTTCAAAAGAATTCTGTGGGAGGCATGATTAGTGCTGCATCCCACTAGTAGCAATTACCTTACATGGCCTGGGTATAGGGCATACCACTGTACAGGGTATTTAGAATAAATTAAATATGCCAATCATGTGTACACCAATGTTACGATGTTTACAGGGGAAGCACACACACTTTAGCACTGGTTAGCAGTGGTAAACTGCCCAGAGTCCTACGGCCAACAAAAAGAATCAGCAAAACAGAAAGTATAAGGCAAAAGGTCAGAGGAAAGACCACCCTAAGTTTGACAAGTCTCACATGTGGTTATATTATTTCCAATACATATGATACAATAAGTGTATGTAGTCGAGAGAGCAACAGAAGATCCCAAATGGATCTTCCCAAAAAGTTGCACTTCATATAAGGACAACCTTCTTATGTTACCCATAATGACCATTCAAATGTGATCTTAATTGTGCCACCATATAATATGTTTCTATGTTCATGAGGTGAGTCCTCTTCCCCTTTGTTGGCCCGGTGGCATAGCAAGTATGCATTGGGCCCTAAAGCAAACATGGAAAATGGCAACCCATCACACCTTATAAAACAGTAACATATGCGATTCAGAGGGATCATCACAGCCCCGGGCCATGGGGCCACTGCACCTGTACCTGCTGCACCATTTATAAGTTTCAGCCTCTGCTGACATACACCAATTTCCTTTAAAGTTTAGTTTTAATGCCATTCCACATGAAAATTTCACAGCCCGATTGACTACCTGCTAGATCTTGTTGAGGATAACCACCTGTAACGCTTGAAACACATTGAATATCCTAGGGAGGATGTTAATTTTGAGTTTGGCTAATCTACACATCCAAGGACATTACCAAGGGCAACCACCTGTTAAGATACTGTTTAATTTTTCTAAAGAGATCTAAGTAATTTAATTTGTTTTATAAAAGGTGCATGACACGCCATGAAGAATTCTAGTATTATAACTAATCCAGAAACTAATAATTACTCTTCTTTGTTTACTTTTTCACAAAAACAAGCTTAAAACTATGAACCGCTCTTTCTGAGCGCTCTATTAGCACAGAATAATCTGGTCCCCCAGTGCTGCTGCTTCTCTCAAGAAGTTCAAGGAGCCTGAAACACTCTGATATTGTTCAACTATCAGCTTCCAATTTTGCCTCTGGTCTGTCCTTGCTGCAATACATGTTCCCCTGTAGTGCTTTCTTACAAATTACACTACACTGTTATATGAAGTCAGTATCTTCTTTACTACCAACCCTCCTTGGTATGGTGATGTCAGCAGCTCCCAGCAACATCTGCTAACATTCCATACCCAACCAATTATGCATGGAACTACAGAATACAAAACACTTACCAAGTTCTACCATCTAATACATTCCATGCAAGGCTAAAGGTACAAATTTACATTACATATACTACATCCCCTTATGAGGGCCATCAATTTAGGAGAGTTTGATAGACTTGCCAGGAGCCCCTTCTCTAAGGTATTTCTCCAGTATGACAACCCCAGGTTACCAGGGCATGGCCATAAATTGGGATCACACCCACATCTATTTTGTCTGTTGTTCTTATCAGTACATATGTGCCTTAACATGATATCAATCAGTGAATAAGTCCCAAGACCATGGGAGAAGTAGATACATAATGTTTTGGCTGGATGGACACCCCCCATGTATCAAATAATCCTAATACCCTAAAAACTCTCATTATAGATTGAGAATTCCACTTTTTGTGTACTTATCTGGTGGCTATCTGGCAATGGTGGTGGCTGCAGTATATTAATATCTGGAACTCATTTCAGTTTGCCTGTTATCTTGTCTTTTATTGTATCCATCATGGAGTGCACACATTCCTCTTGTTGCAAGTTGGAAGCATAGGAAGGGATTAATGTTACATTTTACCTTTCAATTTCTTTGCCGACATTATGTATATTCCTAACTTGTTGTCCCTTTCTAACTTTATATTAAAGGCTAAATCTTCAATAATTTTACGCATCACTCCACACACCTTTTGTTTCATCGAAGCATGGATATGAAACGGATATCATTTGTGAGTGACTAATCTGGTAAAAGTGAGCTTCCTGTAGATAGATTACATTAGGCGACACTTGTAACGATGACATCCATATCTTGCAGTACTTAATATGAGACTTTAATCTTCCTGTATTCCAGTAAATTAAATGTATAAGCAGAACATGGAGAGAATTGTTGAATATGCATCCTATTCCAATTTATATTTTGTATTATCATTTGTGCATTATTCAGGATTAGATTGTTTCCAGTTATCTGCTCTCTACCACCTCTGCAACTTAATAGAAAATTCATTTTTGCATCCTGTAGCATCTTCACATGTGACTCTCCATTGATGGGGATCTGAAAACACCCAGGTGGGAGAGTGAGTCCACTTCATGGCTAGTCTCTCTGCACCTCCTCCTCTCTCCCCAACATGAGCAGCAAAGTGAACTGCATTATTTCCATTAGTAGTGCATATTATTTGACACTGCAAGAAAATTTGAACACTACGCCTGCATCATTCTCAGAATTTCTGCCACCTCTCCTCTGATTGCACTGAAGTCTATCTAATCTATTTCTGGATTGATTATGTTGCTCTTCCTGTGGAGACGTAGATGTATGTTTGTCAAAACTTCCTTCACCTCCTCAGGCAATCTGGCAATAGATGATTGTTCGTCCTGTTTAATTAATAAGATTAAACAGGACCCACCTGTATTTAATTTGTCTGACCCTGACTTCTATTGTGTCCGAGAGACAATATTTTCACAAAGTGATATTAGTTTAACAGGATCAGGAGGATCAAAGAAGTGCATATTTTCCGGGGTGGAGTTACTTGATCTCTGGAGTTGTATTCAATAATGGAACGCCCTCCAGGGTACCCTACAGGGTTCTGTATCAAAAGCTAGTCGTTCAACTAGTTTATCTCATTTCTAATTAGAAGTACATGCAAAGTTGTCCTAGCCCAATTCACTGCTCATCCTAAAACTCTTACATGTGGCACTCCCCATGGCTTTACACTGTTTCCTGTCTCTTTAACGTCTACTGTAAGTCTCTTGCCATCTCATCATTCATTTTGATAGCTTCCTCTTCGTTAAGTATGCCAATGACACTGACATCATTTTTTTATAT